>NC_043970.1:48098749-48151249 GCF_902148855.1 Sphaeramia orbicularis | reverse complement strand
TTGAAAATTATTTATATATATATTTATAGGTAATTTGATTGTTTTAATACATGTAAATATGCTTTATTAAACATTAAAAAGTAAAAAACAAAAAATGCAGAAACTCATGTAAAGTTGGGGCAAAAATTGTATTTTAATTATGGAAAATTACTGTATTTTTATGTGATGGTTATTTTACAGTATTGTTTTGGCATCCCAGCTGCTGGAATATTACTCTATTTTTATGGGGTTTTTTGGGGGGTTTTTTGTGTTTTTTTTTTTTACAGTGTAGTGTTTGTAGTGTTTGTTTGTTTTTTTTTACATGGGAATAATTAGGGATGCACCGATACGAGTATTGGGCATCGGCTCCGATACTCAGTGTATGTACTCATATTCATACTCTTAAAAGTAATCCGATACAAATGCACCGATACCACTCACGGCCGTGTGACATTCCCAGTTCAGTGCAGCAGGTACGAGGAGGAGGAATAATGTGTGTGGAGTGAGGAGAGTGTGGAGACTTTTCAAAATAAATGACGGTGATAAAAGTAACGCTGACTGCAAGTAACGTTAGACACAGACAGATACAGACGCGGTGTTCTGTCCGTCATCTGCGTACATTCCATCCGTTTTCCAGGTGCTGGCGGATGCGTACCCAGACAGAGAATACCACCGGGAGTACGGAGCGGTGCGGACCGCCGCCAACAGAAGTGAAAACAAAACTTATCGCTCATTTCTTTTCTCTTCCTGCTGAAGCTAAGCTTTTGAATGAATGAATGAATGAATGAATGAATGTTTATTTCAGTTAAATACAAAATACAAAACACATACATATTAAAAAAACAAACAAACATAAACTTAACACATTTTGTACCTGAAAAAGGAAGAAGCTGAAGCCGGAGGCTTATTTCTGCTTCTCCTATTCACATCCTTAGTCCACACCTGAAGTTGCAGCAGAGAAATACTTAAACACAAATTATACTACATTCAGCGTTATAAGTCATTTTGTAATCATATTACTTTCATAGCCCTTCATAATTTGACAAATTAAATTATTTTTGAAACTCAACAGTGAAATACACAATTTCACTTCATCCTTCAGTTCGTTCCATAGCTTGACACCAATAACTGAAAAATGTAAAGTAAGAACAAACGTTAAATATCACAGTGTTTCAAACACAAACATCCCTCTTAAATTATAATGTCCTTCTCTTAACTTAAAAATTTTCTGAATACAAAAAGGAAGGTTTTTACTTTTAACGCGAAACATAAATTCCATTGTTTTTAAATATACAATATCAAAAAATTTTAGTAAACCAGATTCTACAAAAACCTTACCAGAGAAAACGCTGCAATATTAGTATCACATTAGTGTTACCTCTGTCGTCTCCATGTTTGTTATTACTGACTTTCTTCTTCTTCTTCTTCTTCTTCTCAAAAATGTTATTCTTCTTCGTGGTATTTGTCCAGTATGGTTAATTCAGAGCGGCGCCCCCTGGTGGATTAATTGAGAAACGCTCATTCCAACACATAAAATGTCAGTAGCAGCACTTTGTTCCAGTCAGACTAATGACAACGACAATAAAGCACATTTACAAAAGGAACTGACAACTGGAATGGGATTATTAAGTACTTGTATCGGTACTCGGTATTGGCAAGTAAGCAAATCTATACTCAGTGCCAATGAAAACGCAACACTTGAAGATTCTTATATTTTTTTTTAAATCGATGAGGATTTTTTATTCCATAAGCTCTTTGGAATTAATCATAGGCCATTTCTATACAGTAAAAATAAAAAAAATCACATCCAAATTTGTTGACAAAAAATAAGGATAAAGAAAGAAACTCAAGGACCTCCAAAACCAAAAGTCACAAAGCGGTCCCGGAGGTGCTGCAGCTCAGTGTAGCGATCCTGCTGTGGCGTGGTCACACGTGTTCGTCCAGGGCGAGGTCTGTCTGCAGTTGAGCCAGTTTCTTCATGCCTTTGTTGCATCCTGACTATAGTGGACACATGGCATCCAAAACGGCGCGACACCTGCCGAGCAGAGATTCCGGCCTCCAGGAGCCCCATAGCATGGCATCTGTGGTCACGTGTCAGTCTAGGCATCGCTGAGTTATTGCAAATGATTTTCCTGCTTTTCAGCTTGCCTTTTTATACAGAACATGAGCACTCCTTAACTGACCACAGTTCCTTAAGTTGAGCAGTTCATTGCTGAGCAGTGAGAAAAACAAGTCTTATGAATGCAGACAAGTTCATTCAAGTGTGACAATAGCTCAGCCCGTCTCAGGTTGTTAAGAAATTGTCTGGGATTATCTTATACAGGTGAAACTGAAACATATTGATGCAGCGCAGGAACAATAAAACACATTCAAGTGTTGTGTTTTCATTGGCGCTGAGTATAAGTACTTGTACTCGGTCTGGAAAAAAGTGTTATCGGTGCATCCCTAGGAATAAAGTTTCAGACCATAGACAAGTGATGAAAAATGAACCTCACCAAACCTTTGGAATACATGCAACTGCTACAGAGCTGTCACTGTCTGTTGTATTTACAGCCTCCTGAAATATTAATTAATAAATAAATAACACATGGAAAATCAGTGGAACCATCTCAGTCAGAAAAAGGCATGTTGGCAAGTGTTCAACGTGTTAAGACGCACATTTTTTTTTTCTTTTGGCAAATGAATGCAATGATTTTTACCTCCGCCAAGGAGGTTATGTTTTTGCCAGGGTTTGTTTGTTTGTTTGTCTGTTTGTCTGTCCGTTAGTGTGCAACATAACTCAAAAAGCTATGGACAGATTTTGATGAAATTTTCAGGGTTTGTTGGAAATGGGATAAGGAAGAAATGATTAAATTTTGGTGGTGATCGGGGGTGGGGGGCCCCACGGGGGGGCCCATTTCCAACAAACCCTTAAAATTTCATCAAAATCTGTCCATAACTTTTTGAGTTATGTTGCACACTAACGGACAAACAAACAAACAAACAAACAAACAAACAAACAAAAACCCTGGCAAAAACATAACCTCCTTGGCGTGGGGGGGGCCCACAGGGGGGGCCACTGATCAGCCTTGGCGGAGGTCTGCGCTCTCCAAGTGCTTCTAGTTTTGCCAGGGTTTGTTTGTCTGTCTGTTTGTCTATCCGTTAGTGTGCAACATAACTCAAAAAGTTATAGACAGATTTGGATGAAATTTTAAGGGTTTGTTGGAAATGGGATAAGGAAGAAATGATTAAATTTTGGTGGTGATCGGGGGTGGGGGGGCCCATGGGGGGGGGGGGGGGGGGGGGGGGGGCACTGATCAGCCTTGGCGGAGGTCTGCGCTCTCCGAGTGCTTCTAGTTTTACTTTGTTTTCTGTGTTTATTATGAATTTGTCAATTTATGCTAAAAAAAAAAAAAAGAAAAGAAGTCCTTGAGTCCTTATCTCAATCAATACGGTCCACTACGGACACAGGGACATGTCTCTGCTGTCCATATGCAAATCCAGGCCCTTATACTATCAGTATTTAGAAAAGATTTAACTTTTTTTTTTTTTTTTATAAATCATCAAGTGAAGTCGTTTTTCCATTAGGTACATTTTTATGCGCAAGTTATGTTTGTGCAATTTGAGGGTCAACGGGAAAGCGACTATTGACAGACAGGAGGTGTGTTTGACTTAATATGAATCCAAAGAGGTGGAGGTGCAAGTGAAGGAACTTGTCACTCATCTGAAACTAAAATCTATTATAGATGACAAAGTATGCGTCACTGTCTAAATATAGTTGGACCTGATTGTACATGAAATGAACATGGAGATAGATGAACAACCATTCATTTGCACTTAAGGACAATTTATGACCAATTCTACTGTTAAAGTGCATGACTTTGAATAGTGGGCGGAACCTGGAGTACTTAGAGGGAACCCACGCAGACCCCACACAGAAAGAACAGTGCTAACATTATTCTCACACTGTGCCTATGTCTATTTTTATCAGACTTTTTTTTTTTTTTTCTTCTCTTTGAGCCACGAATGTACGGATAAAAAGCCCCTAAGCCATCTCTGCCTGGAGGGGTTTTGCATTCATTCATTTTAAGTCAATAACTCTCTTTACTGTTGCATCATTTTTATCTATTTATTGTGTCCTCAACCCCCTGCTGTTTATAGTTATATTCTGTGTATAGTTTATATTCTTTTTGATTTTTGCAATTTTTTTTTGTACTTGTTTTTGGTTCGGTTTGTTTCTTTAACACTCTAGCAGCTGATTGAATTCCTACAAAATTGAGTTTATACATTGCCAGTGACTCACAATAGATCCATCAACATTTTGGAAACAGTAGGTCAAAATTCAAATTTTTTTATTATTGTTTTTTTTTTAAATATCTTTTTGATCTAATTTTTTTTTTTTTTTTCCACAACTGTATAACCCCAATTTGGTCTGAATTCAACCAATAATTTTGCTGCTATAGACATTTGAAATTTCGCCCATTATAAGTAAATGAGGAAAAAAAAAAAAGATTTAAAAAATTCATTAAAAAAAATGGATTCAACCTGGAGTATCAAACAAAGAAACAAACAAACCGAACCAAAAACAAGTACAAAAAGATAGTTTATGTGCCTGGCACCACTTTTTTTCTACTATGTTTATTGTTGCAATGTGGGGCCTTCGAGTTTTGTAATTTCAGTTTTCTGTTTACGATGTACATGTATGGCAAAACTGACAAAAAAAACTGACTTCAGCAATGGCTCAGATTTTTGGGGGTTCTTTGTTTAATGTTAAGTATCTTTACCTATTAGAGGCAGAATGTTAAAGATCTATTCCTAAAAGCAATGTAGCACAGCACTCACAAGAATTTATTTTACAGTATTAAATAATTAAACCAGGGGTCTCAAACATGTGGCCTGGGGGCCAAATGCAGCCCGCCAAAGGTTCCAATCCGGCCCCTGGGATGAATTTACGAAGTGCAAAAACTCCACAGTCAAGGCTGTGGAACTCATGTTTGTTCCAGTTCCACATACAGACCAGTATGATCTACAGTAGAATAATGATGATTTTTTTTCTTTTTACACAGAAAAGTATAGTTAAAATACATTTGCAAATGTATCATATTTTCACAAATATTTCTTATCTATTTATGAGATTAAACCGTTAATTTAAAGTTTAATACTGTAAAATAAATAAATAAATAAATAAAACAAGATAAAATTACTGACAGTTAACCATAAAAGAAGTATTTGTTCTGTAAGTTTAACAAGATTTGTTTGTTAATCGACAAATATCTTGTGTAATTACAGGAGGTTTCACAAGAAAAATATTGAATAAATGTATTTTTGTGAATATAAAACATTTATAAGCACTGAAACTGTCCAAATACAGTTATCAGTGGATTGTACAACTTAGTCTCATTGAAAATTAGATAGATAGATAGATAGATAGATAGATAGATAGATAGATAGATAGATAGATAGATAGATAGATAGATAGATAGATAGATAGATAGATAGATAGATAGATAGATAGATAGATAGATAGATAGATAGATAGATAAAGGTAATTTGATTGTTTTAATACATATAAATATTCTTAAACATTAAAAAGTCTAAAAAAAAATATGCAAAATCTCATGTAAATTTAGGGCAAAAAACTGTATTTTAATTATGGAAAATTACCGTATTTTTATGAGATGGTTATTTTCCATTATTTAACAGTATTTTTTCAGCACCCCAGCTGCCGAAATAATACCGGTTTTTTATGGTGTTTTTTTTTATTTACAGCGTAAAAAGAAAAAGTTAAGGATATTTCATTTTTTTTGGTCATTTTTGCCATTTGTAAATAAAACTATGTCTGATCATTTAAAAAAAAATGTTTCAATTCAGACAAAAGTAAAAAGCGCTGTGTAAGAATCCCAAATGAAAAAAAAATAGCCCCAAAATTAAAAATATCCTTTTTGTTTGTGGTGTAGGAAGGTCAGATAGGTGACAAAACAAAAAAAGTGTTCAGAGAACGCAAACCTCCACCAAGCACCCCGATTGGTGTGCATGTGTGGATGGACTATTTCTTTTTAAATTAAACAGTTTTCAGGTTGTTCCATACAGCAGGAAAAGTTGAAGCTTGGTACCAGTCATGTTTATGTCAAATTATATTCAATTCCAATCAATATTTGTTGAGTTATAATGAAAAATGTGTGGTAAATGGGATTTTCAATGTTAAATGGAAATATCCACAGAGTTCACATTCCACAGTGGATGTGGACAATTTTGTGCCAGATACAAGATATTGTTATAACTACGGGTGGATCAAATTGGAGGCTAATCAGTCATTTTGAATTTTTGATGAGTTTTCGAAAATTGCTCAATGATCAGAGATAGGAGAATTTTAGATTTTGTGACCTTAAACTTTGGCCTACTTGGCCCAAAACTTAATGGGCTGGTCCCAGGGCCTAGGCCTATCTGTGGGTACAATTTGGTAAAGATGGTTGGAATAGTTTTCCCGTAAAGCTGCTAACAAACAAACAAACAAACATGCAAACAAGTGATCACAATACCTCCTGGCGGAAGTAATATCCTACAAAAAATAATGGCTCCTTATTTTCTTCTCGGTTTGATGTGGAAAAAAAAAAAAATTACATTATGCCTATAAATAATGACAACTTCAAATTTTTGTCTTTGATTTACTGCAGAAAATATTTACATTTACAAACTATCCTGTAACAAAAAAATGTGAATCTGAACAAATATGAACAACCTGAAATGTCTTAAGAAAATTAAGCACAATTCTAACAATTTTCTGCCCGTTACTAAGTGTTTAGTGTCTTTGTAGATCTGATCCATAATGCATATGTATAAATGATAAGTTGGGGCATAATATTGTGATATGGATCGTATTAAATGGTAGTTGAATGTGACTTTAAATTTTGCTCTACAATGTCAGGTGAATATCATACATCATACATCATGAACCAAAATGGAGAAGACAAAAAGTAATGTTGCAGGTTGTTTTGCTTGAAGAATCTTTTATTTTTGCAGATGTGTCCTCCTTTGTACTGAACAGTCAGTGTTACGCTCGGTCTAGGGGTTGCCGAGACGCAACATGAAGTGAGACTCCCCTCCCCCCATGTCCCTTAACAAGCAGGAGCAAATTATCAAAAATGACCAGCAACCATGGAACTGCAGTATGAGATATTTATTTACAAAAAAAAGAAAAATTAAATCAGGTAAGGGAATCATATTCTACAAACACAAAATGAAGGAAACTAAAATACAACAATCGTGCCAGACAAAAACTTAAAGAAAAGGATTCCCTCCTTGTATCACAAGGTCTACAAAGTTCCAACAAAAATGTACAAAAGGCTGGTCTGCACACAGGGGAGGATGGAATGAGAGGAGTCCGGGGAGGAATGAAAATCTGTCCTTTAAATCTCCCGGCTCAACTCCAAAGCACCAATCCGAAGCAGCCGGCACACCAACACCACTCCTGCAGCTCATCCTCAATCAGCTGCTGCCAGCAGAACAACAGCACACCTGCAGCTCATCTTCCTTTAACTGCTATCTGTTGGAGGGAAAACAGAAACAGAACACACCCACACACACAAGGAAGAGAACAGAAAAAACTACAAAAATACAACAGAACAAATGGCACAGCCCATGACAGAATCAACAAAAAATACTAACCCTTAACATCAGTGTCAGGTCAGGTTGGTGTGTGCTGAACTCAGAGAAAAGGTCAGAAAAAGATCTTATCTTGCAGCTTTGTGGTAAAAGCGAGCTGAGTTCATCTTGATTATGAACTTAGGGACTTTCTGTGGTCAAGAATTGCTCAAGTGTTAGAACTAGACGTACTTACGGGAACTCTTTGTGGTTTAACTATGCAGTGTAAGCTAAATTGTTGGTGCAAATGTCAAAGCGAAGTGTGGTTAACTCAGGTGAACTTTCTAATGTGTTTCTTGTTAGAATGAACTAAGGTGGGGTTATTGACGTAAGCTGTGACATGTTTTACCCAGCAACGAGTGTTCAACCAATCATTGAGATTATGTACCTAATATGGAAGTCTTCCAAGTGACTGAAGACTATAAAATGTGATGACAAGATGAGACAAGGGGGAGACGAATAGTGTGTTTGATGCTAGACTAATTGATAACTGACTTCTTTCCTTTTTGTAACCTTTTCCTATTTTTGCCTGAAGCAATAAATCAAACTATTATTTTAACTTTTTAAAATCTCAAACCTTCTCTTTGGTGAGTTCTTCCATTTCTCCTGGTTTGGTCCATCCATCCGAAACATAACTGGTGAGTTAATTTAAATTACTCGACACCCCCGCCCCCCCCCCCAGCCCGGATTTAACCAGACGGCCATTTTTACGGAAGTATTGAAGTAAGGTGGAGAAACACCGGCGGTCATGTGTTCCGCATGGGCACGCAGTTTAAGTCAGAGCAAAGTGGAAAGAGTACCCGGTGTATAAAATATAAAGATGTCTGACGCTGTAAATTCATTAACCGAAATTTAATTGTGGTTTTTGAGATTTACTGTTACTGGCGTGTTCAAGAATATTGTTAAAATTGCACTTATTTTTCTTAAGAAATTTCATTTTTCAGGTTATTCACATCTTTTTTATTTGGATAGTTTATAAAAGTATGTTCATAATTTGATTGTTTTTTTGTTTTGTTTTTTTGCACTAAAACACAGACAAAAATTTGGAGTTGTCATTATTTATACGTTATTATGTTATTATTTCACTGGTCCGGCCCACTTGAGATCAAATCAGGCTGAGAGAAAATGAGTTTGAGACCCCTGAATTAAACCCTTTGAGTATAATTATAATAGCCTGTTATAATAACAACCTATTTGATGGACTCCTTCTTTTTTACACATGAGAGGTGTTGATTTTCTCATCTAACAAAGAGAAAGAACATTTTAGAGATAGTTTTTACCCATATCTTTATTAATTTCAGCCAGATTCTGACTGTGTTATTCTCTTTTCAAATATTAATAACAGTGCTGTTTCGATATGACACAAGAATTACATGGTATAAAAAAAATATATATAATGTAGTATTTTAGATCCACGGTGCTGACAGACGCCATAAAGAAGCACAAAATCTCAAGGAGAAGAAGGGAACTTTTTAATTATAAGATGAAAGAAAAGTCGTTTTTCTTTTTTTTCCGAGGAGATATTCTTGGCTCGATTCCAAGGGGAAGGTGAAGACGGGGCCGTTTTAGTAGGCCAGGTCTATTTTGGGTTATGGGAGAACAATGTTTCTCCAATTTTTCATCTGACTAACAGATGGAGAGGGGGACGAGTGGGGCAGAGAGAGAGAGGGAGAGAGGGAAATGGAGGACACTGGAGTCCGTCCAGCGTGGATCAATGGGAGAATGAGATGAGTTATTACTTAAACCACCTGAAATTCAAAGTATGGAGAGTTTATTTATACAGCACCTTTCAGGGTAGATTAAAAGACAAAACACAAATTACAGACATGTTCAGTGTAATAAATTCATTCCAAAATCAATTTTAGTCAAATCAGCTTACATTCTGTGACCAAGAAGGACAAAAGAAGAAAATTAAGGTAATATAACGGAAAGTAACTTGAGTGTAAAGGGGCTATATTGATATTTATGCTCATATGACACATTACTAAAGTTATTATTAGTGTTTATAATAAAGAACTATGGCAATTTAGAAAGACTTCTTTAAAATAGACTGAACTTACTCTCTGATGTATTTATCTATTTATTTATTTATTTATTTTTCTTAGATCTGTATATTTTAAGTTTTTATTATTATTTGTCTATTCTGCTTTGTGTCTCTAAATCAGGGGTGTCAAACTCATTTTAGTTTAGGGGCCACATTCAGCTAAATTTGATTTTAAGTGGGCCAGACCAGTAAAATAATAACATGTAAATAATGTCAACTCCAAACTTTTCTCTATGTTTTAGAGGGAAAAAAAATAAAATTACATTATGAAAATGTTTGCATCTACAAAATATCCTTTCAAACAATGTGAATAATATGAACAAACTGAAAAAAAAGTGTAGTTTTAACAGTATTATGCCTCCGTTTATCATTTACACATGTACATTATAACTTATAAATCACAGTGGATCTACAGATACACAAAACATTTAGTAACAGGTGGAATATTATTAAAATTGTACTTCTATTCTCTTCAGACGGTTCAGGTTGTTCATATTTGTTCAGGTTATTCTGATATTTTTGCAAAATTATTCTTGTTTTGGTGTAAATACATGAAAACATTTACATTTACAAAGAGAAAAATTTGAAGTTGTGAGTATTTATAGGTTACTATGATCCACCTGAGACTGAATTGGTCTGAATGTGGAACCTGAACTTAAAGGATTGTTCATTTCTTAGTGTCATTTTTCCATTTCACAAACACTGGTCTACAAGTCAAATGCTTCCAGAATAAAAGTGGGGAAATGTTATCATGTGTGAGTCACTGATGAAGAAAAATCAAGTCAAAAACGCTGGTTGGCTGAAATTTCCAAGATACAGTCTTGTGTCAAAATGTGAAATTCGGGAATCAACGAGAGAATGGGTTTTACTCCTACAGAATATGTGTCTCAGAGCTACCAGATCTACTTCAAAACACTGTCTGCACATGACAATGCATTCACTTTACAGGTTCTATCTAGTGGAACATTTACAAATCTGTTGTATGAATTTACATAAACCAATATACAGTATATGTGTAACAACATTGTATCATATACTTTGAAAACATCAGCAAACCAGCACTTTTGTCATTTGTTTTCCAATTAATCTTATTAAAATTCATAACATTTAGCACATTTGATCTGTGAGGCAGATAATTTCTAAAAAATTGTAGACCAGTGAAAGTGATCCTAAGGGCCGGACTGGACCCTTTGGTGGGCCGGATTTGGCCCCCAGGCTGCATGTTTGACACCTGTGATCTAAATCTTTGCATTATTTTAATTTTTGTTCAGATGCTTTTTTCTTTTGACATCTTGATGTTTGTTCAAAATGTATACGTCTTGTATCCTCCTAAGACCCAGATATGTGTTTTCTGTCCACATTTGTGGACAAGAGTTTCACAACTTTATACAAAAAAAAGAAAAAAGAAAACTGTCCACCACAAAGGGAAAAAAACGGTTGCATCATGATGTTTCCAATATAAGCACTTATTTAATAAAAAACAAAACAAAGCTTGTACTTTGCTGACATTTCCTGGGTCTCAGGAGGGTATACCTGTATATTTTCAATAAAGTTGAAGAAAAAAAAAAAACAAAACTATGAAGTTCTGCCAAAGATGCCTATGTACTGGATTGTAGAGTGTATGAACTGAATATATTCAAACTGATGAGCTGTTGGTTTTTTGTGGCCACTAGAGGGAGTAGTGAGTTACTTTGACAAGCTGGCTCGCTTGCATTTTGTCCAGAACTCTGTTGCGAGGCTTCCGACCCACCCGCTCACATCACACCAAGGTTATTACACTGGGTTCCAAAAAATGTTTTTTGCAAGTTGTCTCGGTTTTTTCAACTGAATTAGGACCATTTTGCACCACTAAATCCAAAAATGACATCTGGTTTTTTCAATCAGGTCAGGTTTTTTTGCTAATTTGATTTTGAAAAATTTGATCTTCTCACAAAATTGATGACATTTTTTTGACTTTATCAGTTGATTTTTTTTTTTTTTATATAGTTCTCACCCAAAATAGGTTTTAAGAGAAAAAAAAAATAATAATTTTGATCACTTGATTCCTGTTACAATAGTGTATTAACCGCAGATGTAGCAGAATACGTCAGGCTTATTTTTGCAAGATGTTCTAGTCGAAGCCATTTCATTCACCCGTAATATTAAAAAAAAAACATTAATCATAAATTGGCAAAAGTAAAATCTTCAGAACTCGTTTATTGCAAGAAATATGAAAGAATTTTGTATCATATGATGTGAAAATGCCATAAATGTAAGCAAAAATGTTTAAAAAGCCAATATGTAGCATAGTTCAGAAAGCTGACCTGATTGAGCAAAATGAATGTGATTTTTGGATTCAGCACACCAAAATTATCCTAAATCAGCTCAAAAAACTGAAACAATAATTTGTTGTTGACCAGTGTTATCATAATAACCTATAAATAATGGAAACTGCAACTTTTCCTCTTTGTCTTAGTATAAAAAAAAGTAAATTAGGAAAAAAAGTTACATTTACAGACTATCCTTTTACACATATGAACAATCTGAAATGTCTCAAGAGAAGTATGCGGAATTTTATGTAATATTCTGCCTGTTACTAAATCTTTAAGTTATAATGTACATGTATAAATGATCAACTTAGGCGTAATATTGTTAACATTGCACTTTTTTTCTTAAGAATTTTCAGGTTGTTCATATTTGTTCGTGTTATGTTTAAGTACGGTACGTAGGTTTAAACATTTTCATCATAGAATTTTCCTTTTTTCCACTCAAAAACAGAAAAATTTGGACTTGGCATTATTTATCAATTCTTATCCTATTATTTATATCATTTTACTGGTCCGGCCCACTTTATGTATATCATAATAGACTGTATGTGACCCCTGAACTGGATCAGCAGGTTTAAAATATTTTAGATCAATAGACGGTGGATGTTTGGGTCTTTATGGGTTTAAAAAAAAAAAGTCAAGAAGATACGGTGAGAAACAAAAAAAAAAAAAATCTTTGAGGAAGGGAAAATTTCCATAAAAGTATAGAATGGAGCCTGAGAGAAACATGTGCTCATCTACAGCCGACAACATTTCATTTTGATCACTTAGATTCATGTTTACATCCCATGTGAAGGTTACATCTTGTCTTACTATATGCAGATGTGCCATTTTTAGCTCTGATATTGTTTTTGATGAAGTCAACTCTCATGTTTTCTCCACTACAAAGTAAAGTAGAGGATAATGACATGCTTTCAGCTCCGTGTTTGCAGGCGGTGGGTGTTATTTTTCTGATAGCTGTCAGATCTTATAACACATGCAATCTGTCAATTATCTGTGTGCAGCTAAGCAACCGAGTTCAACAGGTTTGATCCCAGTTTTGGGTTCAGTTGTTATTTATTTCTGTCGGCAAAGCTAATTCTGTCTTTTAGAGAAGTGTTTTAATGAGCAGCAGAGGATGTTTTTTTTTTTTTTTTTATTAACCCTTCAATTTTCTAATCACTGATTTTGTCAAGTGTATGTTTCATTCATTATGACCCTGTTAACCTGTTTAACCCTGACCGTATTTTCAGGGGAAAAACGCCTAATAAGACCCAAAGTAAATGAAGAATCCACAATAATAAGGTTCATATGGATGTTCTTGGTGTCTATGGACATTTAGAGACCTCACAGAATCTATTCCCATTGTCTAAAATATTGTATCTATTACTACACCTGAGTAAACTGTAACAAACTAAAAGAGAAATTAGAATTTTTTTTATCCTCGCCTGTTTTTTTTTTTTTTTTCGGCTGGATTGACGATGATATGCATAAATTAATTGTTCGCGTCGGAGATTTTTAATAGCGTATATTTCACCCCACAAAGATTTAAAATCATGTTTGAACATTAAAATTTGAGCTAAAATACACTTTTGATGTACTTTTATTAACAATAGGGTCTAAACTTTGAGCAAAAGTTGAAAAAACATCCATTGTCCTGTTTTATTGTATTTTTATAGTAGATGAATATTAATATAATTTTTTCGGCCCGCGGACGGGCTGATCGGGCTAAAGAGGTTACAGACCTGACATTATTAACTGTTCTGAGAGGTCTGAACACAAGAGGACAGCTCTAATACCAGGGACGAAGCACTCAGGAGGAACTGAAGAAGCATACAGGTCATCTGAAAAGAGATAGTAAGAGTGCTTCATATGTGTAGTGCTGTTTCGGAGTACTTGAATGATACTCTGTCGCTTTTTATTTTCCCTGTGAGAAATCATATCTTGTATCTCTATATGTTTTATTACCGCACTTTGAAAACAGAGAGAAAGAGAGACCTCTGTTAGTTCTATCGATCTCTCTCTCTCTCTCTCTCTCTCTCTCTCTCTCTCTCTCTCTCTATCTATCTCTCTATCTCTCTATCTCTCGCTCTATCTCGCTCGCTCTATATATATATATCTATCTCTATAGCTCTATATCTATCTCTCTCTATATCTCTCTATAGCGCTATATCTATCCCTCTCTATCTCTCTTTATATCTCTCTCTATATCTCTCTCTCTATCTCTCTCTATATCTCTCTATCTCTCTATCTATCTGAAACTAAAACAACTCGAACTTATATGGAAAACGGTCAAACAATGGCCATAAGGTGTCATTTTTGATGCACGTTTGTATGTTTGATGTTTACATGTTAATATATGAATGTTTCTGCCAACAAGGTACATTGTGCTGTTATTTTATTTGTTAGTTTGTTTGTTTTTTAATACAACTTTGTTAAATTATTTCAGGGTTTGTATAAGTTCTTTTTGAACATTTTGAGCACAATTTGAACAATACTGTGACAATAATGATAACCGTGATCATTTTGGTCACAGTAACCATGACATGAAATTGGGTGCTCCCTCTGTTCCTCTTCACATTATACACATACACATTATACACATTGGACTTCACATATAACACCACACACTGTCACCTGCAGAAGTTCTCTGACAACACTGCCATTGTTGGTTGTGTGTCTGAAGGGAATGAACAGGCATACAGGGGAGTCCTCACACACTTCATGGACCGGTGTGAGCAGAACCACCTGCTCCTGAACACCAGGAAAATGAAGGAGATCGTGATCGAGTTTCGTGATCGACTATCTTATCTTATCTTGTTCCAACAACTTGTTGAATTTATATCAGTTTCACAAAAGTTCAGTTACACAACATCCTACATTCTTTCCACATGCCATAAGACTGAAGCTGAACTCAAAATAATACCGCTCCTCCTCCCTCACCTACACAGGACTGTTCCAGTCAGCAGTTTGAACTCCACTGTTGTGGAATATAGATCATTTTTACATCATTTTTACTGATAGTTTTTATCACTGATTAGATAGATAGATAGATAGATAGATAGATAGATAGATAGATAGATAGATAGATAGATAGATAGATAGATAGATAGATAGATAGATAGATAGATAGATAGATGAACCTTTTTTTTTTATACTTCACACATCAATTTTATATGCATATTTAATCTTATCTTATTATTTTGTCTTGCATATATACAGGGTGGGGAAGCAACATTTACAATGAACATTTAGTTGTTTTTTCTCAGCAGGCACTATGTCAGTTGTTTTGAAACCAAACATATATTGATGTCATAATCATACCTAACACTATTATCCATACCTTTTCAGAAACTTTTGCCCATATGAGTAATCAGGAAAGCAAACGTCAAAGAGTGTGTGATTTGCTGAATGCACTCGTCACACCAAGGGAGATTTCAAAAATAGTTGGAGTGTCCATAAAGACTGTTTATAATGGAAAGAAGAGAATGACTATGAGCAAAACTATAACGAGAAAGTCTGGAAGATACTATTTAAGAAGAATGGGAGAAGTTGTCACCCGAATATTTGAGGAACACTTGTGCAAGTTTCAGGAAGCGTGTGAAGGCAGTTATTGAGAAAGAAGGAGGACACATAGAATAAAAACATTTTCTATTATGTACATTTTCTTGTGGCAAATAAATTCTCATGACTTTCAATAAACTAATTGGTCATACACTGTCTTTCAATCCCTGCCTCAAAATATTGTAAATTTTGCTTCCCCACCCTGTAGGGCCAATCCCAATTCAGCCCTTGGCCTCTCCCCCTCCATTTTGTGTGTTCATGTGAAGGGTGTCCCAATTTTTGATGAGTCGGAGGGGAGGGGCTAAGGGGGAGGGCTGTTTGGCCCTTGAAACTGAGATTTTTCAGGACCACACTACAAACAGAGCGGTATGAAAAATCTCCCATAATTCAGTTCAAATCATCAGCAAGATGGAGGTAAACACAGCAAATAAGTGCAGCAGTGTGACAAAAGAAACACACAAATGTACGTATTTTCTTCGTAAACAACTTAATCATTTGATCGACCATTTAATGTTGCGATGGGAGTGAATTTAGTCATCTAATTTGCGTATGGTGACATCACAGGGTGGCAGCCATATTGGATTGCGTAACTTTTAGTAAAATTTAACTTTGAACATATTTATACGGAAGTTTTCTTTGTATTTTTGGCTCTTTTTTTTTTGTCATCTTACCCCTAAAATAAATGCACTTAACCCTTTCATGCATGAATTATGAAAAAAAAAAGGTATCTAGATTTTTTTTTTTTTTTTAATTGATTTTACTACTCAAAATTAGGCTACAGTTGAAATGCGTTTTGAATGTTCTTTTAAAAATGTGGTTTAATCAGAAGATATTTAGCCTCCTGACACCCAAGAAAGTACAAGTTTTGGATTTTTTTTTCTTTAAATCATTGCCTATTTTGGAAACATCATGATGCAAAAATTTTTATATGCATTTTTTAAAAAATTATGTAATGTCCTTTGCAGTAGACAGTTTTTTTTTTGTTTGTTTGTTTTTTATAAAGTCGTGAAACTCTTGTCCACAAACATGGACAGAAAACCCGTAGCTGGGTCTTAGGAGGTTAACGTTATGAGATCACAGCGCAGTCAGAATTCTAAAACTAAGATGATACTTTTTTCACTGTATTGCATAGAGTCTATAGAAATTGCCCCCATGTGGTTTGGAGAATATTGCCTTAATCCTTTCATGCATGAATTATGAGAACCTTAGTCAATATTTTTTTCTTGAGTATTTTTATTCCTCTTTAGGCATTAAAAAAAACAATGCAATTGAATTTTTTTTATGACCCTATTTTTTGTGGAGTCACAAAAATGTCCACTCGGCTGGACACCATAAATATGATTTTTGAAGCAAAGAAACGTGTTTAAAACTCATCATCAGAAAGTGATATACTGTGTGAAAACAATGAAATAAAAACATTTTTAATGCAGCTAATCTGATGTTTTCTCACATTTTATCATAGTCTAATACTAGTTATTACTCATTTCATCATAATATCCTCCTGAGACCCAGGAAATTGACAGTTTTAGCTTTTTTACACTAAAAATATTGTCTTGTTTGGAAACTGCATAACGCAACAGTTTTTTTTCAGTTTTTTACATTTTTTTAAAATCATTTTTATTTATTGATTGATTTTTTTAATGGAATGTCCTTTGCAATGGACAGCATTTAAGTTAAACTGCCAAACTTTTGTCTCCTATAGAGGACAAAATGCATTGCTGGGTTTCAGGAGGATATGCAAAAAAAAAAAAAAAAAAAAAATTTTTGTTCCCGAAAACTGTTAATTACAGTCTAATAACAATTAGCAATTGCTTTACACTAAACATGTTAGTGCAGATCAGGTTTATCAAGAGCAGCAAAGTTACAATAATTTTATAAATTGCAGTGTTTGGGATGATGCATAAGCATCCACTATGTTGGCTGATATGGAACTAAAACGACAAAACCCATGAATAAACAATGGAACAGCTGTAGAATAGCTGTCCACTGTAGTGACCACTATGCATGAAAGGGTTAATAACCTTTTGAAAAGTGAGCTTAACCCTTTCATGCATGAATTATGAGAACCTTAGTTGAGTCCCCCCCCCCCCCCCCCGAGTGTTTTTACTCCTCTTTAGGCATGAAAAAAACAATGCAATTGAAGTTTTTTTATGAACTATTTTTCATGGAGTTACAAAAATGTCCACTCAGCTGGACACCATGCCTTTAATTTTTGAAGCAAAAAAAACTATGTATTTAAAATCCATCATCAGAAAGTGATATACTGTGTGAAAACTATGAAATAAAAACATTTTTCATGCTGCTAATCTGATGTTTTCTCACATTTTAACATACTCTAATACTAGTTATTACTAACTTCATGCAGATGATATGCAAAAAAAAGAAGAAAAAAACCTTTTTGATGAAGAAAACTGTTACAGTCTAATAACAATTAGCAATTGATTTAACACATTAGTGCAGATCAGGTTTATCAAAAACAGCAAAGTTACAGTAATGGAATGAATTACAGTTTATGGGATGATGCATAAGCGTCCACTATGTCGGCTCGTATGGAACTAAAACAACAAAACCCATGAATTTACAAGAGAACAGCTGGAGAAGAACTGTCCACTGTAGTGACCACTGTGCATGAAAGGGTTAAATTATGTGCCCACAAATGTGGATGTCATGCATGAAAGGGTTTAAACATTAGTAGAAAATAAAATGCAGTAAGTTTTAGTGGCTTAAATTTCATAATAAACTTTATTTACTGATTTAGTAAAGCAGCTTGAGACCAGGCCTTTCAACCTCCATTTCCTTCTTCCCTTTGAATAGAAACATGCCCTGAAATGGTGTCAGGATTGAGGGGGCACATGTCCGCCATTTACTGGTGAAAGATGATAACAAGATTTGGCAACTCTATCTGGAGCTATTATGGTCTGTTTCATTCACTTACGGTACTTGTCGCAATATTGCAACACTGGCATTTACAGGGTTAATACAGAAAGGAAACAAAACCCATAATTAAAAGATTTTTCAAGCAAGACAAGCAAGTCAGGATTGTCAAAACTTCACCTGTCACTCACCGCCAGCTGCATTTACTTCATGACATGAAATGAAATAACAGATTTTTTTTTTTTTTTTTTGCTTTTGGCAAAGTTTCAAGTTTCAAAACTCCATAAAAAGAAGATGATCTTGTGCAGAATGATACCCCGAGCCTCTGTGGGGTTAAAATGTGACTCTGCGATGCTAATTGGTCTCCCTCTGACTCCTGATCTTTTTCTCCGTTAGTGTGAGTGGGAAGGTAGACCCAGTGGATTGGGAGTATATGCTCGTGACGATGCCGCTAACAGACAGACAGAACGTATGGAAGGAAAGCGAAAAGAGTGGAAGTGGAAATTGGGAGAGATGTGAGATGTGATTGCAGCGGAGAATGGCTCTGACTTCATGAGTGGAGATGGTAGAAATGGCACTTCCTGTGTGGTTTTTGTAGTGATCTCTCTAAAGCAGCAGAGACATTTTACAAGTTGAATCAATGCTGCCTGTGAGAGACTCTTTAATCTGTCAGATAGCATTAATGTCTAATACTCCTCCTGTATTCATAGATATTCTGTACTAAAGTGCTGTATTTTCTCCACCTCAATGTCATTTTTAAATATGAATCAGCTTCTAAAAGATTATTAACTATTTTTCTATTACAAGGTACTCTATATGGACAAAAGCAAATGTGCACCTACTAGGCACGTGCACAAAAAAGGTAAAACTACAGTGTTGTAGTGGTCCTTGGAGAGGTAGTGGGTAAACTCTCAATTTTTGTCTTTAAAAAAAATAAAATAAATGGTCCACAAAAAACGCCCTGTTTTAGAAACAGTAACTTGTCAGACTACTCTATTTACTTTACCCAAAAATCCATCAGTGGTATTTGCTCACTATTATAATATTATCATGACTTGACCAGGAGCAGTTTGTAGGTTTTACTGGTCACACAAGTTGCTGCATGAATGGAAATGTATTCAGCATGAGGTAAACATAGGATAATGTTAGCCTTTCATAATGTTAGCCTTTCATAATGTTTGCCTTTCATAATGTTAGCCTTTCATAATGTCAGCCTTTCATAACGTTAGCCTTTCATAATGTTTGCCTTTCATAATGTTTGCCTTTCATAATGTCAGCCTTTCATAACGTTAGCCTTTCATAATGTTTGCCTTTCATAATGTCAGCCTTTCATAACATTAGCCTTTCATAGTGTTTGCCTTTCATAACGTTAGCCTTTCATAACGTTAGCCTACTCACACAGTTTAACAAATGGCGGCAGCATCTCTCCTCTAAATGTGCAGTCATATGACCAGTAGTTTAAAACAGTGACTCATTCTGAAACCACCTTAAAACTTACCTCAGAATTATGTATTCCATCAAAGTAGGTTCTCTCGATACGTGCCACTCACTTGAAAGATGTTTATTCTGCCTTTCTCGTTGCTGTCCTTTCTTAAGATTCTTAAATTGAGAAGTCGTGCAAGTGGTTTCAGTCTAAAATTAGGAAAACAATCTGGATCCTTTACCAGGATAATTTGCAAAATATTGTCATACCTTGTTACTTGTAAAATCCAGCTTGATATTAGCTTGAAAATCTTATTAAGAAAGTTACATATATTTTTTTAAATACGAATATTTTTCTTATGTAAAAATATTTGGCAAGTTTTTTTTTTTTTTTTTTTTTTTTTATTTACATGAAAAATAAGACAAATGTTCTAGAAATAAGGCTTTTTTCTTTTTCTTAGAAATCATTTTTTGCAGTGTATGATTACATGCATTATAACCACATGTGGTTATTTTTGTGAATGAGTCAATGTATAATAAGTGGAAAAAAAATTCTGAACTGAATAAGCAGTGATTGTGGGAATGTGGAGTTTGTCAAACATGTTAGTGACAGAAATTTAACATGAGTGAATTAGAGAAAAAAATGTGTTTTTGGTTTCATGTTTCTATGACATTCTACTAGACGAAGGAATTTTTCAAATTAGTCAAGAGTCACGTTAAACTGTTATCATTTTTGTCATGTTTTAAGTTTGTAAATAACAATAAATGGTTAAAAAAAAAAAGAGGAAAAAAAAGTTAATTGCTGTCCTTTCTTAAGATTCTTAAATTGAGAAGTTGTGCAAGTGGTTTCAGTCTAAAATAAGGAACACAATCTGGATCCTTTGACGGGATAATTTATTAAATATTGTCAAACCTTGTTACTAGTAAAATCCAGCTTAACATTAGCTGGAAAATCTTATTAAGAAAGTCATATATATTTGTTTAAACAAGAATGTTTTTCTTATGTAAAAATTTTTTGGCAAGTTTTTTTTTTTTCTATTTTGATGAAATCATTTTTTGCAGTGTATGATGACATGCATATTATCCCCATGTGTAAAGGCCTTTTAACCCTTTCATACATACTGGTCACTCCGGTGGACAGGTATTCTCCAGCTGTTCTCTTGTATATTCATGGGTTTTGTTGTTTTAGTTCCATATCAGCCGACACAGTGGACGTTCGTGCACCATCCCATAATACACTGACATTCATACCATTACTGTAACTTTATGTTCTTGATAAACCTGATCTGCAGTAACATGATTGAGGGTCAAATGCTAGTTGTTATTAGACTGTAATTAACAGTTTTCTAAAAACAAAAAGGTTTTTTTTTTTAAATATTATCTCCATGAAGTGAGAAAGAACTAGTATTAGAATATGATAAAAGGTGAGAAAACATCAGATTACCTGCGTCAAAAATGCATTTGTTTCATAGTTTTCACACTTTCTGATATTGCGTTTTAAATACATGTTTCTTTGCTTCAAAAATTAAACACATGGTGTCCAAATGAGTGGACATTTTTGTAACTCCGTGAAAAATAAGTCAATTCAGGGGTGTCAAACTCATGTTAGTTCAGGGGCCACATAAAGGCCAATATGACCTGCAGTGGGCCGGATCATTAAAATAACATAATAATACATAAATCATATCAATTCCAACATTTGTATGTCTAATTTCTATGTTTTAGAGTGAAAAAAGTAAGATTACATTGTCAAAATTTCTACATCCACAAACTATCCTTTAAAAGCATATGGAAAAACATGAACCATGACCAAAATGAATTTTTTTTTTTTTTTTTTTTTTTTTAAGTGCATTTTTAACAATTTACGCCATCATTTGTCCTCAGCTTCTCATTTTTACATGTTCATTACAACGTACAGATCACAGTGGATCTACAAATGCTCAAAACATTTAATAACAGACAGAATATTGGTAGAATTACTTTTAAATCTCTTAAGACATTTCAGGTTGTTCATATTTGTTCAGGTTTTTCACATACTTTGTAAAAGGCTAGTCTGTAAATGTTTACATTTTTGTGTAATTTTACTTTTTTGTTACACTAAAACTGAGAAAAATATGTGGTTTTTGTTATTTATACTTTATTATGATAGTATTTTGCTGGTCTGACCCACTTCAGATGGAATTGAACTAAATTTATTTTGACATCCTTAATTGTTAATATCTTCGGTGTAATTTTTATATTTCACTAATTCATCCCGCGGGCCGGATTGGACCCTTTGGCGGGCCGGTTTTGGACCCCGGGCCGCATGTTTAACACCCCTGGGTTAATTTTTTAAAAAAAATTCAATGTCATTGTTTTTGTCATATGGAATAAAAACACTCAAGAAAAAACTCTTGACTAAGGTTTTCATAATTCATGCATCAAAGGGTTAAAATTCCAAATTATTACTGCTGCTGGTGTTTTTGTTGCTTCAGTAATTCCACTTTCATTTCTTTCCAAACAGCTTTCCATCCATTTAAAAACCACATCCACTCTCTCACAGCCTCTGTAAGTAGTTGGATGCCGGCCCACTTTGTGTTGCTTGGTTTCATCAGATTAAAGTATATCTGCATGTTTATCATTGATTGATTTTACAGAGCACACTGTGTCCCCTGGCTATTTGCTGTTTTGTTTCGGCAACACGCCGCAACGCAAATCCAATCAATTTCCGCGCTTCTGTGAGCAGACGCTTTCTATTCCCAAGCATTACATGCGACCACATGTTGATTTAAACTTTCTTTCATTCTTTGCAAATTGCATTCGGAAAGAGAGAACGCTTTTATAGATTCTAATAAAGCGCAGATGGCAGATAATTTAGATGAAAAGCTACCAAAATTAGCTTCCGCCTTACAAGTTGTTGATTGTCAAAAATATAAAACAGGACCCGTTTGTCTTCACAAAGAGCTTTAATCTCAGCAAATTCCCCACATGTGAGAAATTATGGTGTTGGCTGCAAATTTTCCAAAGTTATTGCATTAGATACGCGTAAGCAAATTGTGTAAACACAGCCCGTCCTTGCAGACTTGGAGGTTCATTCGCCTCCCAGAAGCAAATGTTCGCCGTAATAACAGTTCAGTGCTCTGCTGCTGCTGCTATTATCATCTCTATGTGATGTGTTCTGTCAGATACTTGTTATTGTGCTTCTGCATTTACTGTGTACTCAGTAGCCACTTTAGTGTGTGGATGTGATTTAACCAGTCACAGCCTCCACATCTTCATCTATAGATGTTCACCTAACCCTGGTCCCTCATAAAACAGCAATAAAAATGGATCCTTCAAAGCCATTCTAGTTTCCCCCTGTATCTGAACCACTAAAGCGCCACAGTGAAGGAGGAGGCAGCCATTATTGTCTGCTGTTAAATGACAGAAAGCTGCAGGACAGTGACTGTAAAACTGCAAGAAAAAATGTTGTTGACGGCTGTTGTTTTTATAAGAGCAAGAGCTGCGAGTAGTTCGTTCAGGCTCATGAAATAGAAGCTGTCAATCTCCAAACTCAGAACACGTGTAATTTTCGTTTCCTTTCTACCTCCGCCAAGGAACGGCAAAGGTTATGTTTTCATTGGGTTTGTTTGTCTGTTAGCAAGATAACTGAAAAAATTATGGACGGATTGGGATGAAATTTTCAGCAAATGTTGATGCTGGCACAAGGAAGAAAGGATTAAATTTTGGTGGTGATAGGGGGGGTGGGCAGGGGGAGGGGGGGGTGTTGAGCCGCATTATGTAATAAATTCCCATTATGTAATAAAAGTTCAAAATGTAATAAGAATGTCACGTCATCTTGTAATAAAGCCGCATTATGTAATAAACTGACGCATTTTGTAATAAACTACGTCAACACATTATGTAGTTACTTTTTTCGCATTATGTAGTAAGTTATTACAATTTGAGAAATTTATTACGAAATGCACTTGACACATTTTTATTTAAAAAAAAATGTAATAACATGGTTCATTATGTAATAACAATCCAAATTAATATAATTTCAGAGAAATTTAGAAGAAATTAGTCACAGGAGCTACAGGTAATGGAATCAGAACTTTAACCACACAGTTTAAAGATTAATTTAGCACATTACATTTTCCTGAAAATAAAAATGTGTCAAGTGCATTTTGTAATAAATTTCTCAAATTGTAATAACTTACTACATAACGCAAAAAATTTACTACATAATGCATTGAGGTAGTTTATTACAAAATGCATCAGTTTATTACATAATGCGGCTTTATTACAAGATGACGTGACATTCTTATTACATTTTGAACTGTTATTACATAATGGGAATTTATTACATAATGCGGCTCAATGGGGGTTGTTTTTTGTTTGTCTGTTAGCAAGATAATTCAAAAAGTTATGGAAGGATTGTTGAGCCGCATTTTATAATAAATTCCCATTATGTAATAAAAGTTCAAAATGTAATAAGAATGTCACGTCATCTTGTAATAAAGCCGCATTATGTAATAAACTGACGCATTTTGTAATAAACTACGTCAACACATTATGTAGTAACTTTTTTCGCATTATGTAGTAAGTTATTACAATTTGAGAAATTTATTACGAAATGCACTTGACACATTTTTATTTTAAAAAAAATGTAATAACATGGTTCATTATGTAATAACAATCCAAATTAATATAATTTCAGAGAAATTTAGAAGAAATTAGTCACAGGAGCTACAGGTAATGGAATCAGAACTTTAACCACACAGTTTAAAGATTAATTTAGCACATTACATTTTCCTGAAAATAAAAATGTGTCAAGTGCATTTTGTAATAAATTTCTCAAATTGTAATAACTTATTACATAATGCGAAAAAAATTTACTACATAATGCATTGAGGTAGTTTATTACAAAATGCGTCAGTTTATTACATAATGCGGCTTTATTACAAGATGACGTGACATTCTTATTACATTTTGAACTGTTATTACATAATGGGAATTTATTACATAATGTGGCTCAACAGAGGGTTGTTTTTTTGTTTGTCTGTTAGCAAGATAATTCAAAAAGTTATGGAAGGATTGTTGAGCCGCATTTTATAATAAATTCCTATTATGTAATAAAAGTTCAAAATGTAATAAGAATGTCACGTCATCTTGTAATATTGATACTGGCACAAGGAACAAAAAATTACATTTTGGTGGTGATCGTGGGGGGGGGGGCTCAGAGACTGATGTGCCTTGGCAGAGGTCTGCGCTCTCAGAGTGCTTTTCTAGTTTACCGTGTTACATGCAGATTTTTGTATGCGCACGTCAAATAAAAACCTTATATCTGAACAGTAGTTTCTCTTTTATCTCAGTAAATATTTACCTCTGCCAAGTGTAATGGCAGAGGTTATGTTTTCATCTGGGTTTGTTTGCCTGTCTGTCTGTTTGTCTGTTAGCAAGATAACTCAAAAAGTTATTGACGGATTTGGATCAAATTTTCAGGAAATATTGATACTGGCACAAGGTACAATTGATTTTTTTTTTTTTGGGGGGGGGGGGGGGGGGGGGACAACTAATCTGCCTTAGAGGAGGTCTGCACTCTCTGAGTGCTTTTCTAGTTTACCATGTTACATACAGATTTTTGTACGCACGCATCAAATAAAAATGTTATATCTGAAAAATAGTTTCTCTTTTATCTTAGTGAATATTTATTCTATTCGTGTCCACTGGTGTTACATACAGAACCTGCCCATTTAAACGCACATAAATTACGAATGATTTTGCAACAGCGGTTATTTTTGTCAAACACTCTGCCTTGCAGAATTAGTTAAATTCCCCATATGTACCTGTGAGAGAATAGAGATATTAAAAAAAATAGTAGCACGTAATTTTCCTGTCCTTTTGACCGTGTTACATGCAGATTTCTGTATTAAATATGATTTAAAATAATATAAAAATGTGTTTCATCTGAAAAATAGTTTCTCTTTTATCTCAGTGAATATTTATTTTTGAAATAGACCCAAAGTGCGTCCAAACTTGCTTCTTAACATTAGTCTACATCACAGGTGTCAAACATGCGGCCCGGGGGCCAAATCCGGCCCGCCAAAGGGTCCAGTCCGGCCCTTGGGATGAATTTGTGAAATGCAAAAATTACACTAAGAAATAAACAATCCTTTTAGTTCAGGTTCCACATTCAGACCAATTCAATCTCAAGTGGGTCAGACCATTAAAATACTACCACTGATACTGTTGGGTTTCTGGAAATTGGCTTAAAATTAGATTTGATTTGATCTCTCCTTTATGTGAAGCACTTTGTAACATGTTTTAAAAAGTGCTATATAAATAAAGCTTTACTTACTTACCATAATAACATATAAATAATGACAACTCCAAATTTTTCTCTTTGTAAATGTAAATATTTTCATGTATTTACACTAAAACAACGTATAATTCCACAATAAATGTGAATAACCTGAACAAATATGAACAACCTGAAATGTTTTAAGAAAAGTAAGAGCAATTTTAACAAGATTCTGCCTGTTATTAAATGTTTTGTATATTTGTAGATCCACTGTGATCTGTACGTTATAATGTACATGTGTAAATGATAAACTGAAGCATAATATTGTTAAAATTACACTTATTTTTTCAAGTTTTTTCATGTTGTTCACATCTTTTGAGAGGATAGTTTGTAAACCTTTTCAGAATGTACATTTACTCTTTTCGCTCTAAAACACAGAAAAAAGTTTGGAGTTGGAAGGAATTATTTATATATTATGTTATTATTTTACTAGTTCGGCCCATTTCTTTCTTTTTTTTTTTTTTTTTTTTTTGACCCGCCACCACCCTCCCTCTTCGGCGGACAACTTTATTATTAATTACAGCTTATACTTAACAAGTGACCAGCAACAATTTCAAGTTTATACTCCTATTGACCTACATTCCTTGCTAGTATATATGTACATAGAGTGGCCCCTGAACTAAAATGAATTTGACACCCCTGCTCTTGTTCTTGTTTTAATTTTTAGCCCCTCTGTCCTGCTTTTTGGTACCAGTTTCATAGACGCACCCACATCAAAAACATAATGGAATATTTCAAACCTGCCTCTTACCATTGATTGCAGTTTATTACCTCCGCCAAGGAGGTTATGTTTTTGCCAGGGTTTGTTTGTCTGTTTGTCTGTCCGTTAGTGTGCAACATAACTCAAAAAGTTATGGACAGATTTTGATGAAATTTTCAGGGTTTGTTGGAAATGGGATAAGGAAGAAATGATTAACTTTTGGGGGTGATCCGGAAGAAATCCTGGATTCTGGATCACTTTGAAATTTTCGTTAACATTGTGGTAAATGGGGCCAAAATTTTCGTTTCCCAATATCTCGCTTAATTATTGACCAAAACTCATGAAATTTAACTCAGGAATTGACAATGGGGTCCTCTATCACGTTTCAAAGGCTGATCCGGATCTGATCCAGAAGGCGGATTTTATCTCAATTTATATAAAAAATGGGGGTGCCCTTACTTTTTGGCCTACTGTGCCTTTAATATTAAAGGTAGAAATTTCTGACAAGCGCCATCGTGTAGCTCAGTCAGTTCCGCATCGGGAGTATGCCACCGGATTTCATGTAGCTTTAATACTTAAGGAGCTAGATCCAGAAGAAAACCGCCATTACGAGAAATGTGATTTTCGTGAATAACTACTGAACTAATAAGGATATAATTATGAATCCAGTTGCTAATGGTATGTTTTCATGGTCAAGGAATCTTAAAATATAGGTCAAATAAATATGGGACTAATATTTATGGTGGAAATCACAATATGGGGGAATTGTGCAAATCTCATGCAATTTGACTCAGGGATTTACAATGGGGTGTTCTATCAAATGGCAAAGACTGATCCGGATCTTTCAAAAAGTTATGGACAGATTTGGATGAAAATTTCAGAAAATATTGATACTGGCACAAGGAACAAATGATTAAATTTTGGTGGTGATCGGGGGGGGGGGGCACTGATCTGCCTTGGCGGAGGTCTGTGCTCTGAGTGCTTTTCTAGTTTTTTACTGAAATCTACCCCCATAGGGAACAACTGGAGGGGGCGGGGCTTCCAGTTGACTCTATAGATGCATTACTCATGCAATAAAACGATTCATCAACTAACTTTAATAAAGATACTGGCATTTGCAATCTACTTGCCGTCACCACTGAAGCTTGACTATACCATTTTCACTCAAAGGTCAGGAAAAATGTATATGCAGCGCGCCAAAAAAATAATAGGTTGAATGAATTTCCATTTTTCATCTTCGTTTTGCAGTCGACATTATGCCATTCTGTCCAAAGGAAAACAGTCACTAATTATGAATTTAACAAGAAAATCTAAATCGGTTTATTCTGAGCAACCAGAGCTAGCGGCATATTGTACAAATTTTTAGCACCGTTGTCGGCAGGTACCTGATCCAAGGCCCTATTTTTGTTGGTATTTAAAATGATAATACAAAAGACTTGAAAATGACATCAACAATATGCCACTGATTAAAACCAAAGTACATTTCTGCTCCTCAGATCTACTTCACACTACTTGGCATTTTCTCCGACGTTCCAATCCAATTTTATTTGTAAAGCACTTTATAATAACAGCAAGGTCGGCCACAGTGCTGTACACATTTACGATAAATATATATACATGTTACTAAGAAACAGAACAATAAAAGACAAGAAAATAGAAAAAGAACTCAGACTGAATGTGATGGTGTGGGAAAGGACTCAGTTCTGTTCTGGAATAATCTTTACTAAATGAAGACAACAAGGAAACTTTTACTACCTGTTTTATTTCTAAGGACTAAGTAAGATTACTTTGTCTTGTTGCATATTCAAAATAAACTAAAAAAAAAAAATTAAAAAGTCTGCATAGAGGGGCTGGTTATGCACAGTAAAAAAAAAAAAAAAATCTGTAATTTAACAGAATTTTCACTGTTTATTTTACAGATTTTTCCTGTATTTTGAAGATGAAGAAAAATATCAATGAAATTCCGAAAATGGAGTGTGATTTTACACGTCAAATGTAAAATAACATGAAAAAACTGTAAACTGTGAATAACCAAAAAAATTAAAATTTTTTAGAGAAATTTGTTCTTTTTTCACAGAAAAATACAGTTAAAATACATTTGCAAATGTATCATAATTTAACAAATATTTTTCCATTTATTAGATTAAACTGTTAATTTAAAATTTAATACTGTAAAAAAAAAAATAACAAAATGTTATAAAATTACTGACAATTAACCATTAAAGAAGTATTTGTTCTGTAAGTTTAACAAGACCTGTTTGTTAATAGACAAATATCTTGTGTAATTACGGGAGGTTTCACAAAAAAAGTTGAATAAACGTATTTTTATGAATGTATAACATGTATAAGCACTGATAAACTGTTCAAATACAGTTTTTATCAGTGGAATGTACAACTTGGTCTCATTGAAAATTATTCATATATATATTTTATATGAAATTTGATTGTTTTAATACATTTAAATATTCTTTATTAAACATTAAAAAGTCAACAAAATATGCAAAATCTCATGTAAAGTTAGGGCAAAAAACAGTATTTTAATTATGGAAAATTACCGTATTTTTGTGAGATGGTGATTTTCCGTTATTTAACAGTATTTGTTTGGCACCCCTGCTACCGTTTTTTAAGTGTTTTTTTTTTGTTTTGTTTTGTTTGGTTTTTTACAGTGTGGAGCTGGTACAAGGCCATGGGGTGGGGGGGGGGCTGACTTGGTGGACTTTGGCTACTAAAGGCCACTTAACAATCATATAACAAAAGAAAGCAAAGACTTTTCTGATTGGTTACAAGGTGCAGAAAATTGCAGCTGGAGTTAAATGTTTAATCCCCCATTGACTGCACAGCGGCACATCGCCTCTGCAAAGGTCATAAGAGCATTTATCTAGTGCGCTGTGGCGAGGAAGTGAACAAATTCACACAGAAATTCACTAAATATAGAAGAAAAATGAACTACAGCACAAATGTTAAATTATAATCATTTAACCATTTAATCCAGCTTTTTTTTTTTTTTTTGGTCCATCTTAGTTTGTTTCACAGCTTTATAAATAAATAAATATCCACTGCAAAGGACATTCATTGATTTTTTATTTTATTTTTTTCAAACGCATCAAAAAAACATGTTATGTCGCAGTTTTCACTCAAGACAATGTTTTTGTGCAAAAAAAAAAATCTTGTAAAATATCAACAATATTTGATTTCAAAGACATTTATGTTGAAATTTATGTTTATCTAGTTTTTCTTCACCCTGTTATTTTAACCCATAAAGACCCAGTGCTATTTTTGTGGCAGTTCACAAATTATTTTTTTCTCTTTTTTTTTTTTTTTTTTTTTTTTTTTTACTTTAGCGGTTTATCACCATTTATCCTAATATTATGCTCAGTATTTTGCATTCTTATTTCATAAAGAACCAGTGTTACTTCTGTGGCCATTCCCAAATGAACGTTTCTCAGTTTACACCTTTCTTAACTGATTTATCAGTTTGTTTGTTTGTTTGTTTGTATTTTTACAATATTATCCCCTGTATTTTGCTTTTTTTTTGGTATAAATCATGTATTTTCGTATATTTAATTCACAGATCAAGTAGATATTAATAAAAACTCAAAGTAAATTTAAAGTTAATTATGTTAAAAGAGACAAAAATTAAGAAAAAGTTACTTTTCCAGCAAATATATTGCTAACTGAACAGAATTTTTGTTTTTGTTTTTTAACTTAAGTGATTTTGGCACAATTTATTGTAATATTATCCTCTTTAGTTGGAGTTTTTGTCAGTGTAAATCAGGTCTTTTCCTGTATTTAACTAACTGATCATGTAGATGTTCATTAAAACTCAGGGTCAATTCAAAGGTTATGAAATCAAAAGCAGAGAAAACTGAAGAAAAAGTGACGTTTTCAGTCAAATCTCTCATTAACTGAACATAAATCCAGTGTCTCCATCCACTGTCCTTGATCCAACTCCATGGGTTTTACTAGTGAATCAATGTTGTAGAAGATGACGGGGTTTCCACGGTAACTACGGAGCCTCTGAACGTCCAAATGGGTCATCTCTGATGGCCATGAAAAGGTGACAAACTGTATTTTTACACCAATTATTTACATGTATTGATAGGATTAATGGATCAACAGGTATTTAACTTTTTATATCAGTAAATGGGTTTGGTCGTCAGTGGATGTTTGGGTCTTTATGAGTTAAGTATGCTGCCTTTAATAGAGTAACTATAAATATACAACCCATTACATCTCAAAACATTCACGTTGTCTTTTGCCTGTTTTTCAGTTAAAATTTGTGATGCATTTTAACCTTGTAATGGAAATATTACTTATATCCATATATATTCATGTATTTCATATATCATATGAGTTTCTAACTTTATTTCAGATAGTGTGACTTGTTCTGTGTTGTGTCCAGAGTAGAAGGCCAGGCCAACACCTGAGAAGAATAGAGACAATTTCTCACAGGGGTATTATCTCTAAGTTCCTGACACTAGCCAAAACACTTTCTGCACATCATAATTTTCTCATGGAAGAGAAAATTATATTTTTGGGTTCAGACCGTCTCAGTCTTTTGTCTGAGTGATATCTCTTTCTATGGAGCTCCAAATAAAGTGATTTCTTTGACACTGAACGTTTGATCTTATCCTTCTTTATTACAGATGAATTAGTAGAGTAATATTTTTTCCATAACAACCCTTTCATGCATAGTGGTCACTACAGTGGACAGCTGTTCTGCAGCTGTTCTCTTATATATTTACCTCCACCAGGAGGTGTTGTGATCACTTTGCTTTGTGTGTTTGCATGTGTGCGTGTTTTTGTCTGTTAGGAAGATAACTCCAAAAGTAATGGATGGATTTTCATGAATTTTCAGGAAATGTTGATACTGGCACAAGGAAGAAATGATAAAATTTTGGTGGTGATTGGGGGTGGGGGGGCACAGGGGCCCTCCGATCTGCCTTGGTGGAGGTCTGTGCTCTCCGAGTGTTTTTCTTGTCATGGTTTTGTTGTTAAATTTGTATATCAGCTAACACAGTGGACACGCTATCTCATTCACTGACTTTCATACAATTACTGTAACTTTACAATTCTTGATTAACCTGATCAGTAACATGTGTGAGTGTAAATCAATTGCTCATTGTTATTAGACTGTAATTAACAGTTTTCTTGAACAAAAAGGGTTTTTTTTGGGGTTTTTTTGCATATTATCTCCAGGAAGTGAGTAAAAACTAATGTTAGAGTATGCTAAAAATGTGAGAAAACATTAGATTATCTGCATTAAAATGTTTTTATTTCATAGTTTTCACACAGTATACCACTTTCTGATGCATTTTAAATACATGTTTTTCTTTGCTTCAGAACTTAACCACAGGTGTTCAGATGAGAGGACATTTTTGTAACTCCATAAAAAATAGGTTTGTTAAAAAAAAAATTTCAATCCCATTGGTTATTTCATGCCTAAAGAGGAATAAAAACACTCAAAAAATCTTGACATAAATTTGTCATAATTCATGCACCAAAGGGTTAATAGAAACTGACCTGTATTCCTCTTAAAATCAAAATATGGGACTTTGCGTCAACATGTTGTGTAGTTCTTCATAAAGTGGGACCGGTACTCTGACAGGTGACCAATTATCAAAATGTAGATAATGACTCATTTATGTGAACGTGTATGTATTGCAATGACTTTTTTTTTTTTTTATTTCACTTTGAATAACATGGCATTGCTGGTACTCTGATACGTGAATACTTGGATTTGACAGAAAATCAGGAATATTAAATTAAATGTAGTACAACGGTCAAATCCGCTAGATAAGGGGTGTCAAACTCATTTTGGTTCAGGGGCCATTTTTAGCCCAATTTGATCTCAAGCGGGCCAGACCAGTAAAATAATGACTTAATAACCTATAAATAATGACAAATCCAAGTTTTTCCTTTTGTTTTAGTAAAAAAAAAAAAAAAAAAATTATGAAAATATTTATATTTTACAAAAAGATGTGAATAACCTGAAAAAACGGAAATTTCATTTGAAAAATTAGTGCAATTTTAACAATATTAGGACACGACTTATTTTTTATACATGTACATTTACACACAATGTCACATAAATGTGTGGTAACAGGCTTAACCCTTTCATGCATGAATTATGAGAACCTTAATCAAGATTTATTTTTTATTCATTTTTAGTGTTTTTATTCCTCTTTAGGCATCAAAAAAAAAACAAAACAAAAAAAAACAGTGCGATTGAAACTTTTCTTATGAATCTATTTTTCATGGAGTTTCAAATATGTCCACTCAGCTTGACACCATGCATTTAGTTTTTGAAGTAAAGAAACATGCATTTACTGATACATCATGTGAAAACTAAGAAATAACACTTTTAATGCAGCTAATCTGATGTTTTCTCACATTTTAATATACTCTAATACTACTCATTACTCACTTCATGGAGATAATATGCAAAAAAAACAAAAAACCTTTATGTAAAATAATAAACAAAACAAAAAACTGTTTAATAATAATGACAAGCAATTGATTTACACTCAAACTGCAGATCAGGTTTATCAAGAACAGCAAAGTTACTGTAATGGTGCAAATTGCAGTGTATGGGATGATGCACAAGTGTCTGCTGTGTTGGCTGATATGGAACTAAAACAAAAAACCCATGAATATACAAGAGAACAGCTGAAGAATAGCTGCCCACTGTAGTGACCACTATGCATGAAAGGGTTAATGTTGTTAAAATTTTGGAGTCTGGAACTAAAATTTGAACAATTTCTACAATATTCCATCTCTTATTATTAACACAACTCCAGATCACAGTGGATCCATAAATGCACCAAACATTTAGTAACAGGCAGAATATTGTTAAAATTGCACATTTCGGGTTGTTCATCTTTTTTATTTATGTATTTATTTATATTTTTATTGTGAAAGAATAGTTTTGTAAATGTAAATATTTTCACAGTGTAATGCTATTTTTTTCACTTAAATTTTTTCCACATAATTTGTCACAAAGAAAATTTGTAGTTGTCATTATTAGAAAAAGGAAAAAGGAAAAGGAATTGAGCAAGTTAAAAAAAAATGGTTTGATGTTAATAAGTTATCACTTAATGAAGATAAAACCAAATGTATGGTTTTTGGTGGTGCTAGGGGAAGTGATGATATAAAACTGAAAATTAATGAAATTGAAATTGAAAGGGTGTATGAAACAAAATTTTTGGGAGTGATTATTGACCATAAACTCTGTTGGAAACCACAAATAGAATATATCAAACGCAAAACGTCCAAAGCTGTTGCGATTCTTTCTAAAACTCGAGACTTGTTAAGCAAAAAATGTTTGCATATGTTGTACTGTTCACTTGTACCGCCATATATGTCAGACTGTGTGGAAATATGGGGCAATGTGTATAAAACTAATTTAGACCCGATAATTAAACTCCAAAAAAAAGCTATTAGAGTCATAAACAAAGCTGGTTATCTCCAATCAAGTAATCCACTTTTTGTAGAATCTGGTTTACTAAAATTTCTTGACATTGTATATTTAAAAACAATGGAATTTATGTTGCGCGTTAAAAGTAAACACCTTCCTTTTTGTATTCAGAAAATCTTTAAGTTAAGAGAAGGACATTATAATTTATGAGGGATGTTTGTGTTTGAAAAATGTAAAGTAAGAACAAATGTTAAATATCAGTGTTTCAGTTATTGGTGTCAAGCTATGGAACGAACTGAAGGATGAAGTGAAACTGTGTCGCTCACTGTTGAGTTTCAAAAAGAATTTAATTGGTCAAATTATGAAGGGCTATGAAAGTAATATGATTACAAAATAACTTATTACACTGAATGTAGTATAATTTAAGTTTAAGTATTTATCTGCTGCAACTTCAGGTGTGGACATGGACTAAGGATGTGAATAGGAGAAGCAGAAATAAGCCTCCAGCTTCAGCTTCTTCCTTTTTCAGTTACAAAATGTGTTAATTTTATGTTTGTTTGTTTTTTTAATATGTAGGTGTTTTGTTTTGTTGTTTTTTTTTAATATGTATGTGTTTTGTATTTTGTATTTAACTGAAATAAACATTCATTCATTCATTTATGGGTTATTGTGTTGTTATTTTTACTGTAGATCACATTGGTGTGTATGTGGAACCTGAACCAAAATGATTTGGACAACCTTGACTGTTCAGGTTCATTTTTGTACTTTCATCCCGCGGGCCAGAATGGAACCTTTGGCGGGCCAGATTTAGCCCCCGGGCCGCATGTTTGACACCTGTGCGCTAGAAAAATCGATGTAGTAGTGACTAAATATGGTATTTTTAAATTGTACATATTTACCAATGCACATGCAATATAGCAAATATGTAAATTACAGACTTTAGCTAGACTCTAAGTACAGTGTTATATGTGTTGCCCCAGAAACTGATGTTTAATCTTTGACTGTACATCCATCAGCTGTTGAAAAGCCACACTGGTATTACAGTCCAAACTTTGAATCAATTATTAACTGTAAAAAAAAAAAAAAAAAGACTCCATTTGTGAGCCTTTCAGGAAACATTCACATGGAAAGTCGTCACAGTAGCGCAGTGCTGTCGCTGATATATTTTCATCTGTTTTCCTTTATTCAGATTGAGGTTTAATGTCATGTCTATTGACCTCCACATGTATTGTGTATTATGGGCTTTTAATCAGTGCTCATAATAAATTATAAAGTCAACTGCTTAACGCATTGATGTAATCCAAGAACGAAAAGCCATTTTAATTACCAGCAATGAATCTGGGTGCTAATATTGATCGTGTTCTTGCTTCCTGTGTTTGCTTTGGAAGAATCAATGTCTGAAAAGGCCATTTACACATGCAGGTGAGTCAGGGCCAAGCTGACAGACTGGACACTGATGTAGAGAAGAAAACACTGTTCAAGCTCTGGTTTACTTTCTGAATGAACCCTTCGGAGCACATGAAGCAGCTCACACTGACACTGTACGTATATATAAGTGTTCCATGTGTGGGTATACTGGACTATTATTCACTACTGAAGCTCATTTGGAGATGAATCTGTCTGTCTGTCTGTCTCTGTCTGTCTGTCTTTCTCTCTCTCTCTCTGTCTCTGTTTCTGTCTGTCTTTCTCTCTCTGTTTCTGTCTGTCGGTCTCTGTCTCTCTCTCTGTTTCTGTCTCTTTCTCTGTCTCTCTGTTTCTGTCTCTTTCTCTCTCTCTCTCTGTTTCTGTCTCTTTCTCTCTCTCTGTTTCTGTCTGTCTCCCTCTGTCTCTCTCTCTCTGTTTCTGTCTGTCGGTCTCTCTCTGTCTCTCTCTCTGTTTCTGTCTGTCTGTCTCTGTCTCTCTCTCTGTTTCTGTCTGTCGGTCTCTCTCTGTCTCTCTGTTTCTGTCTCTTTCTCTCTCTCGGTTTCTGTCTGTCGGTCTCTCTCTGTCTCTCTCTCTGTTTCTGTCTGTCTGTCTCTGTCTCTCTGTTTCTGTCTGTCGGTCTCTCTGTCTCTCTCTCTCTCTGTTTCTGTCTGTCGGTCTCTCTCTCTGTTTCTGTCTGTCGGTCTCTGTCTCTCTCTCTGTTTCTGTCTCTTTCTCTGTCTCTCTCTTTCTGTCTCTTTCTCTCTCTCTCTCTGTTTCTGTCTGTCTGTCTCTCTCTGTCTCTCTCTCTGTCTGTCTCTCCCTCTCTCTGTCTCTCTCTGTTTCTGTCTGTCGGTCTCTGTCTCTCTCTGTTTCTGTCTGTCGGTCTCTCTCTGTCTCTCTCTCTGTTTCTGTCTGTCTGTCTCTGTCTCTCTCTGTTTCTGTCTGTCTGTCTGTCTCTCTCTCTGTTTCTGTCTCTTTCTCTCTCTCTGTTTCTGTCTGTCTCCCTCTGTCTCTCTCTCTCTGTTTCTGTCTGTCGGTCTCTCTCTGTCTCTCTGTTTCTGTCTGTCTGTCTCTGTCTCTCTCTCTGTTTCTGTCTGTCGGTCTCTCTCTGTCTCTCTCTCTGTTTCTGTCTGTCTGTCTCTGTCTCTCTCTCTGTTTCTGTCTGTCGGTCTCTCTCTGTCTCTCTCTCTGTTTCTGTCTGTCTGTCTGTCTCTCTCTCTGTTTCTGTCTGTCGGTCTCTCTCTGTCTCTCTCTCTGTTTCTGTCTCTTTCTCTCTCTCTGTTTCTGTCTGTCTCCCTCTGTCTCTCTCTCTCTGTTTCTGTCTGTCTGTCTCCCTCTGTCTCTCTCTCTCTGTTTCTGTCTATCGGTCTCTCTGTCTCTCTCTCTGTTTCTGTCTGTCTGTCTCTGTCTCTCTCTCTGTTTCTGTCTGTCTGTCTCTGTCTCTCTCTCTGTTTCTGTCTGTCTGTCTCCCTCTGTCTCTCTCTCTCTGTTTCTGTCTGTCGGTCTCTCTGTCTCTCTCTCTGTTTCTGTCTGTCTCCCTCTGTCTCTCTCTCTCTGTTTCTGTCTGTCGGTCTCTCTGTCTCTCTCTCTCTGTTTCTGTCTGTCTGTCTCTGTCTCTCTCTCTGTTTCTGTCTGTCTGTCTCCCTCTGTCTCTCTCTCTCTGTTTCTGTCTGTCGGTCTCTCTGTCTCTCTCTCTCTGTTTCTGTCTGTCTGTCTCTGTCTCTCTCTCTGTTTCTGTCTGTCGGTCTCTCTGTCTCTCTCTCTGTTTCTGTCTGTCGGTCTCTCTGTCTCTCTCTCTGTTTCTGTCTGTCTGTCTCTGTCTCTCTCTCTGTTTCTGTTTGTCGGTCTCTCTGTCTCTCTCTCTCTGTTTCTGTCTGTCTGTCTCTGTCTCTCTCTCTGTTTCTGTCTGTCTGTCTCCCTCTGTCTCTCTCTCTCTGTTTCTGTCTGTCTGTCTGTCTCTCTCTCTGTTTCTGTCTGTCGGTCTCTCTGTCTCTCTCTCTCTGTTTCTGTCTGTCTGTCTCCCTCTGTCTCTCTCTCTCTGTTTCTGTCTATCGGTCTCTCTGTCTCTCTCTCTGTTTCTGTCTGTCTGTCTCTGTCTCTCTCTCTGTTTCTGTCTGTCGGTCTCTCTGTCTCTCTCTCTCTGTTTCTGTCTGTCTGTCTCTGTCTCTCTCTCTGTTTCTGTCTGTCTGTCTCCCTCTGTCTCTCTCTCTCTGTTTCTGTCTGTCGGTCTCTCTGTCTCTCTCTCTCTGTTTCTGTCTGTCTGTCTCTGTCTCTCTCTCTGTTTCTGTCTGTCGGTCTCTCTGTCTCTCTCTCTGTTTCTGTCTGTCGGTCTCTCTGTCTCTCTCTCTCTGTTTCTGTCTGTCTGTCTCTGTCTCTCTCTCTGTTTCTGTCTGTCGGTCTCTCTGTCTCTCTCTCTCTGTTTCTGTCTGTCGGTCTCTGTCTCTGTCTCTCTCTCTGTTTCTGTCTGTCTGTCTCTCTCTGTCTCTCTCTCTCTGTTTGTCTGTCTGTCTCTCTCTGTCTCTCTCTCTCTGTTTGTCTGTCTGTCTCTCTCTGTCTCTCTCTGTTTCTGTCTGTCGGTCACTCTATCTGTCTCTCTCTCTCTCTCTCGTTTGATTATATCACTGATATGATCTTCTGAGTAAAAACCCAAAATTCATTTCATATCATTATTAGCTAATTATTACTTATTTTTATTTATTTTTATTTTATTGATTTGCACATCACAAACAAGAAAAGAAAAATATATATATTTTTTTTTTCAAGCAAGTAACACCATTGTGCAGGAGAGGATAGAAGCCAAAAAAGGTGTATATAAATACCTCCCTGGAAATAAACAATACACATTAAACATAAACATTTCTGTACTTGCTGCTGTTTTCTCTTAGATGCACTGGGCTGTAGTAGTGTTTGGTAGAAAACAGATGAAATGCAGCTGCTGGGGTTTTTTCTTTCAGCATACTTCATATGCCTTATGCAGTTGGCATCAAGATTTTTTTTTTTTTTTTTTTTCTGACTCCTGATTGACAGTGAGTGCACTTTACATTGCTGCACTTCCGGGCTCTGATGGTATCTTTATTATGCATATCTGACCTGCATGAATCACATATCATAAATGTATGAAACATGATTATAAATGCATGGTTCTACATGACAGTCTTCAATCACATCACTTCAAATAGTTCTCAATCATCTCCTCTTTGTTCTGTGTCCAGTGGATTGTTCTGTCTCTAATAACCCTCACAGGCAAAAAGCTTCTTTTTTTAAAAAATCGATGTGAAATCCTTGTTACAAGCTGTGTGTAAAGTTGTTACTATGGAAATGGTGGACATTCACATGAATGCCAAGTCCAGGTTAACAAGATGAGGGTGCGTTTGGTTGTTGCAGATGATATAAAGCAGGGGTGTCAAACTCATTTTAGTTCAGGGGCCACATTAAGCCAAATCTGATCTGACCAATATAATAATAACATAAAAATATAGAAATAATACTTTTCTCTATGTTTTAGAGCAACAAAAAAAAGTAAAATTATGCGATCAAAATCAACTATCCTTTAAAATAATGTGAATATCGTGAACAAATTGAAACTTCTTAAGAAAACTAAGTGCAATTTTAATGATATTATGCCTCAGATATCATTTACACATGTAAATTACAACTTACAGATCACAGTGGATCAACAAATACACAAAACATTTAATAACAGGCAGAATACTGGAAAACTTTTGGAACTGGAAGACATTTCAAAACATTCATATCTGTTCAGGTTATTTGCGTTTTTGTGAAATGATAGTTTGTTTTAGTGTAAATACAGTAAAATGACATGAGAATTTTTACATTTACAAAGAGAAAAATTTGGAGTTGTGAGTATTTATAGGTTATTCTGATAGTATTTTACAGATCTGATGCACTTGAGATTAATTTGGGAACCTGAACTAAAATGATTAATATCTTCGGTGTAATTTTTGCATTTCACAAATTCATCCCAGGGGCCGGACTGGACCCTTTGGCGGGCCGGATTTGGCCCCCGGTCCGCGTGTTTGACACCTGTGATATAAAGTCTATTCAGAACAAAAGGTTTCGCTCTTTTTTTTTTTTTTTTTGGCCAAATTTAACCCATAAAGACCCAAACAGCCACTGGCGACCGAAACTAACTACTGATTTAAACTGTTTAAAGGTGCTGGAGACTTTCGTGACCAATTTTTCGTCAAATCTATCAAACCTCAGTCACAGCCTAAAGGTGGCCATACACTGTACGATTATTTCGATCGTTGCACGCAGCTGTATGTCAAACTGTGCGAATCAATCATAAAGTCAGGCTCACGATTCATGTGCTCGTATGCGACCCGACTACTCACACTGTAGGACCATACACCAGAGGTTGCACCACATGTTCCAGTCTTGTATCCGGAAATACAACGTTAAAATACCAAGGAATCCGAAAGTGCGTAGACGATTGTGTATTGGTGTGAGTCACGAAATGCTAGTGCTAAACAAAAACCAACGAGCTGCTTTGGTAAAATGTGCCATTATCTGCAGGGAATCAAAAAAGAAGAAAAGACGGCGACGTGTTTGGTGCTGGCATTGGTTGGCCATACGTGGACAGTATGGGCTGTCAGTCCTGCAAAAGCTAAATTGCACTATGCCAATAGCCAGCTACTGTAAGCTTAGAATTAGCTTACAGTAACTGGCTATTACTGTATTTGCGCATGCACAGTGTGAGAATTTGAGGCCCATCGGCTCGTGGCATTGCTTTGACAGTGCGATACCCTCACGAGCAAGGTTATCGTTAATGAAAACTAACAAAATGACGAAAACTAGAAATGTAAAAACATTTTCGTTAACTGAAGTAAATAAAAATTATAATTAAAAGAAAAAAATGATAACTAACTGAAACTGTATTATGTGCTTACAAAACTAACTAAAAAAAATAAAAATTCTGGATAAAATTCCCTTCGTTTTTGTCTTTGTCAATGTCCGATTGATATGAAATCGATTTTATTTCCTTCAAGCAGTTTTAGCTGCTGGTACCATATGATATTTAACGGTCTGTCAATTCTCGTCACTTCTGGTTTCCAGTCGTCTTCTGGTCCCCACTCTACCTGGAAACATGGAGACTAAAGCTGGGAGAAAACAGCAGAGTCCTGTCTGGGATTTATTTGAATACGACAGTGAAGAAGATAAAAGATAATTATTCATTCATTTTCTGAACCCGCTTTATCCTCACTAGGGTCACAAGGGTCGCTTGGGGCCTGTCCCAGCTACATAGGGGCGAAGGCGGGGTACACCCTGTGTAATGGCGCTAGTACAGGCACAGAATCCAAATGCAGAACTCAGAGGCGGAATATAAAGTTCAAGGGATTTATTTGTCACAGATTCCACAAACAATTGGATAATGATAATGAGTGACAGAATCTTGAGGATAATTGATGGAGACTTCCTCTTCGGATTCGTCCTCAGGGCGGAGGACGTTAATCCCTTTCTCCGTTCGGGTACCGGGGCCTTTTTCCCGACTAGGGAAAAGCAGAGGGAGGTCAGGGACGGAAAACAGGTCATTCACAGGCAAGCTATCAATCAGGCAACAGGACATAAGGGTTGGACTAAACTCACGTACCAGAAGTCAGGGCCAGGCGATCAGAACCAGGATAGCAGATGAGGCAGACAAAACCGACAGGGAGCAGGCAGTAGGCAAAAACCTGGCAGGCAAAAACGGGTCAAAAACAGGTAATCAAACAGACAGATGAGATCAGAACGCTGGTAAGAACTACGAGAGTTACAAACTGGCGTCTGACCAGGGCAAGAGACTGAGTTTAAATACACAAAAGGGAGGGAAGACAACTAGACACAGGTGGCACAAATCAGGGCGGAGACAGGTAATCAGGGGAAAGGTGAACACGATCCAGGAAGGGAAGTAAAGACGACAGACTAGACACATGAGGGGAAACTTAACAAAATAAAACAGGAAGTGACAAACAAACATGAAAGACAGACAAGACCAGACTAGCGTCTGGCTGCAGGCATGACACCCTGTACAAGTCACCAGTTCATTGCAGGCGATAAAAGATATAATAAAACTAAACTAAAACTAAGCATTTAGAAAATAACGAAAACTAATAAAAAACTAGCAAACCTGCTCTAAAAACTAATTAAAACAAACTGAATTAGAAAAAAAAAGGCAAAACTAAATAAAACTAAACTATAATGAAAAATCCAAAACTATTATAACCTTGCTCACGAGGAGTGAGCAGGATTTCAAACAGCTCAGTTTTCCTTGCAAACACATGATTGCTGGTAGTGAGGTGGTGGTGAGCTGTTAATGGCTTCTCCTTACCCCATGTACACTGCACAAAGCACAACACACGATTAGAGGCACATCTGGCCTGATCCCAGAAAGAGTCGCACGAGTGAGAAATCGTCTCTAAAATCGCACAGTGTATGGCTGCCTTAAGTATCACGAATCTGTAAGTCTTTGTTATTACTCACCTGAATCTTGTGCATTACGGTGAAAAATTTCTTAGTGCCATCCACCATAAACAAACCATTTGTTTACAAACAGAGCTGGGAGGTAACTTGGGTATCTTCGGAATTTTGTCACGATGTGCACTGTGGGAAGCGAAGGCTCGCACAGCTACCTGACAGCAGCAGCTGGAACAGACACAGTCGGAAACGGCATATCCCTCCAGCCGTTTCTGCATTTCTGCATGTTTGTTTCACCCATATAATACCACATGGTTATGCTGCTGGTGCTGCTGTCAGGTGGCTGCGCGAACCTCCGTTTCCCACAATGCACGTCGCGACAAAATTCCGAAGATGCCCGAGTGATGTCCCGGGTCGGTTTGTAAAAAAATGGTTTTTTTTATGGTGGATGGCACATTTAGTAACAGGCAGAATATTGGTAAAATTGCATTTACTTCTCTTAAGACATTTCAGGTTGTTCAAATTAGTTCTGGTTATTCATGTTTTTGGTAAAGGATAGTTTGTTATTATACACATTTTCATGTAATTTTACTTTTTTACACTAAAACAAAGATAAAATCTGCAGCTGTCATTATTTATAGGTTATTATGATACTATTTTACTGGTCTGGCCCAGTTCAGATCTAATTGGTCTGTTTGTAGAACTTGAATTCAGTGTAATTTTTGCATTTTACAAATTCATCCTACGGGCCGGATTAGACCCTTTGGTGGGCCGGATTTGGCCCCCGGGCCACATGTTTGTGATGTAAATAACTGGACCTTTGGATGCTTTTGGTTGCTGGGTGTTGTTTAGTGTTTTAAGGGTTAAAGAAATACACTCAGGCCAACCACTCCAGAGAGCTTTTATCGTTGTTCTGGAATAAAATTAAAGGGTGCCAGACGGTTCTCCTGCAGAGGCACAGCGCTAATGAAGTGGAGATAAGTCTGACTATGAAAGCCTATACACATATGTGCCTCGCAGTACGTAATTATTAGCTTTAGCCAGTGGAGCCAAGTACATTAATGATCAAGACGGTATCACCTCGACCCCATTTTGATCCCCTTTGGGTCAGTCATTTGTACATTTCTCAGTAATGGACCGTATGACTGGCTGACAGTCAAGTGTATGTGCTGCAGAACATATGCTTCCATTTGCATATCTGTATTTAGATGCTGGTAGAATTGCAACCAATTACATGTAGCAATAAGTCTTTTTTTTTTTTTTTTTCTTTTTTTCATAAGATTATGATAAAGGTGGTGGTGGTTTAAACTTTAGATGGTTATAAAGGTTTGTTGTGTTAGCGGTGGGTTGCAGACACAACTACGAAACACTTTTTGCACGTGATGTGTTTTTGCTCTTCGTCTTCTTCATCAAACCCAAAGTGATTCCATACAATTGAATTGGACTTGCCTTTTTTGTTTACCAAGCACTTCTGCTGTGATTCTCCTGCCATTTTTCCAGACCGCTAGGTACAACTTTCCTCTTGGGGTGGACCTGTCGGCTAGCAGGCAGCAGTAGCTTAGAGGGGGGCGGGGCAGAGCAGCTCATGGTAGCTTGCGTGGCGCGTGAATTAAAACAACTCAAAATTAATAATCGTTTTTTCTCGATTACATAATTTTTGTAATCGTTGCGTGTAATAATCGAAATCGTAATTGAATTTCGATTAATTGCACACCCCTATGTAAACCACAGGGGAATGTCTGAAAATGCAGAATTCCATTGAAAAAAGCAAAATATGAGCAGCTTTACTGCACTTTTTAGCAATTTATTTGACCCTTTATTTTACCAGGAAGTCCCTTGAGATTGGGTCTCTTTTGTGAGGGACCCGGACAGTCAGCATAGACAAACATATTACTACATTTTGGAATATAAGGGTTGTATTGATGTGTATAGTAAAGGAAAATGCTCCAAGAAATGGGACTACAGTGTTTAAAATAGCATGGCAGACTTGTTCTTTGGTAAGTCAGAAAAGATGCAAAACAAAGATTTTAGATTTACATTCAAATAACAGTTTCTTCATGGATTAAAAACCCCTTTGGATACATTTGAAGTGCAAGTAATTGCTCATTTTAATGTCAAATTACATTGATTTTTTTTTTTAGAAGTAAGCTGCCACAAACAACTTTCAGAGAAATAATTATAACCTAAGACGAAAATGAAAGTTAAATGGAATCCAACTGAGAGTATTTTTGTATTATAAATATATATATATATATATATATATATATATGTACAGGGTGGGGAAGCAAAATTTACAATGAACATTTAGTTGTTTTTTTCTCAGCAGGCACTACATCAATTGTTTTGAAACCAAACATATATTGATGTCATAATCATACCTAACACTATTATCCATACCTTTTCAGAAACTTTTGCCCGTATGAGTAATCAGGAAAGCAAACGTCAAAGAGTGTGTGATTTGCTGAATGCACTCGTCACACCAAAGGAGATTTCAAAAAGAGTTGGAGTGTCCATAAAGACTGTTTATAATGGAAAGAAGAGAATGACTATGAGCAAAACTATTACGAGAAAGTCTGGAAGATACGATTAAAGAAGAATGGGAGAAGTTGTCACCCAAATATTTGAGGAACACTTGCGCAAGTTTCAGGAAGCGTGTGAAGGCAGTTATTGAGAAAGAAGGAGGACACATAGAATAAAAACATTTTCTATTATGTCATTTTTCTTGTGGCAAATAAATTCTCATGACTTTCAATAAACTAATTGGTCATACACTGTCTTTCAATCCCTGCCTCAAAATATTGTAAATTTTGCTTCCCCACCCTGTATGTATATATAAATAAATAAAAGCTTAAGTGCACAGCCAAATGAAATGTGCACCCTGCACACAAAAAAAACAACAAAAACAACTTCCTTCATGTTCAAATTGTAGTTATTTTCTATTTTTTCACCGCGCTTCAGCGGCTGGACATTTTAAACCATTAAAAAGACTACCATGATTAGTCCTCCTCATCGCTGCCAGATTCCAATTTCATCATTATTTCTGCTTCGAGGCTGTTTGAGCAGCAGTTACAAGGAAAAGGACGCTGCATTTGTCCTTTGCGCTCGGAGGAGTCATGTGATTCCTTACAAATAATAATGTTGACACTTGATGTAACACAATGTCCTGCATGATGGTTTTACCATATCACCCTCCTGCACATGCACAGAGAGAGGATTTGAGTGGTTCATCCCGCATCACATTTGTATCAAAGAAGATTATCAGAATCTCTCTGAAGCGTGTAGCTGTGTAATCACAGATACCTCATATGAAGACGTACCATGTATTTCTTGTGACGCTGCGCTTTGACATAATCTTCACGCCTTACGTTTCAGATAAAACAGTTACATAACATATTGTATTTATGGATGAAATGTGCCTCTAGCATGAAAAAAACGAAACCATATGGAAGCAATGAGTGTTTGTTATCGCTGTACAGACGTGTGTCGTGACATCTCTATAAATGCACTGCAATGTACGAAAACAGTCACTATGTGCTACTATAGGTTCGGTCTATAACTTAACCCATAAAGACTTAAACATCCAACAGTGACACAAACCAACAAACCATCTGCTGATCTAAACTGTGTAATACCTGTTGATGCAATAATCCTATCAATACATGTCAATAATTGGTGAAAAATATACTGTCATCTTCATTCATTCATTCATTCATTCATTCATTCATTTGTTCTTAGCAGAAGAAAAGCAAAACATTTTTATGTGTACAAGGTACTAATATCAGAGCAAATACATTAATTTTAATTTTTGATGAATATACCTTTTAGGATCACACTTTTTAATTTTGTTATACAGTGACAATAAAGATTTATTCTATTCTATTCTATTCTATTCTATTCTATTCTATTCTAAATAAATAAGGGTCAAAACACAGTAATATCCCGTCAGAGAGCGAGCTTTAATTGATTGCCATTCCAACATTTATTTCACTATAAAGGAGCTTCTTGTTTTGGATAATCCCTTATGGTCCCATCCATCCATCCATCCATTCTCTTCCGCTTATCCGAGGCCGGGTCGCGGGGGTAACAGTCTAAGCAGGGATGCCCAGACTTCCCTCTCCCCAGACACTTCTTCCAGCTCTTCCGGGGGGACCCCGAGGCGTTCCCAGGCCAGCCGAGAGACATAGTCTCTCCAACGTGTCCTAGGTCTTCCCCGAGGTCTCCTCCCGGTGGGACATGCCCGGAACACCTCCCCAGGGAGGCGTCCAGGAGGCATCCGAAACAGATGCCCGAGCCACCTCAGCTGGCCCCTCTCGACGCAGAGGAGCAGCGGCTCTACTCCGAGCTCCTCCCTGGTGACTGAGCTCCTCCCCCTATCCCTAAGGGTGCGCCCAGCCACCCGACGGAGGAAACTCAATTCAACCGCTTGTATCCGGGATCTTGTCCTTTCGGTCATGACCCAAAGCTCATGACCATAGGTGAGGGTAGGAACGTAGATTGACCGGTAAATCGAGAGCTTCGCCTCTCGGCTCAGCTCCTTCTTTACCACAACCGACCGGTACAGCGACCGCATCACTGCAGACGCTGCACCGATCCGTCTGTCAATCTCACGCTCCATCCTTCCCTCACTTGTGAACAAGACCCCAAGATACTTGAACTCCTCCACTTGGGGCAAAGACTCCCCACCGACCCAGAGAGGGCAGACCACCTTTTTCCGGTCGAGAACCATGGCCTCGGATTGGACCTTATGGTCCCACTAAAGCAAAAATGAATTTAAAAGTAAAACTGTAGGTCATTTAGCAACACTAATCTGTCAAATTGTCTCTAAAATGTCCCGTCATCTTCTGTAACATTGATTCACCAGTAAAACCCATGGAGTTGGATCAATGACAGTGGATGGACACACTGGGTTTAGGTTCAGTTAATGATATTTTTTTTGAAAAAAAATTTTTTTTCCTCATTTTTTGTGTTTTCATGTAATAACCTTTGAATTTACCATGAGTTTTTATGAACATCTACATGATCACCAAATTAGATATAGGAAATGCATGATTTACACTGAAAAAAGTTAAAATAAAGAAAATAATACTACATAAATGGTGATAAATCACTTAAGAAAGGTTAAATATAGAGGAAAAAATCATTTGAACATGGACACAAAAGTAGCACTGGCTCCTTATGGGTTAAAGTCTATTTGACTACACAGTAAAAAAAAAAAAAGTAAAAAAAAAAAAAAGAACGGTATTATTCTGGCAGCAGGGGTGCTGAAAAAATACTGTTAAATAATGGAAAATAACCATCTCATAAAAATACGGTAATTTTCCATTATTAAAATACAGTTTTTTGGCCTAACTTTACATGAGATTTTGCTTTTTTTTTTTTTTTTAATGTTTTATAAAGAATATTTACATGTATTAAAACAATCAAATTACTTACAGAGAGAGAGAGAGAGAGATTTATATATATAAATTTTCAATGAGACTAAGTTGTACAATCCACTGATAAAACCTGTATTTGGACAGTTTATCAGCTCTTATACATGTTATACATTCACAAAAATACATTTATTCAACATTTTTGTGTGAAACCTCCCATAATTACACAAGATATTTGTCAATTAACAAACAAGTCTTGTTAAACTTACAGAACAAATACGTCTTTACGGTTAATTGTCAGTAATTTTACCTTTTTTTTTTTTTCTTTTTTACAGTATTAAACTTTAAATTAAGAGTTTAATCTCATAAAAAGAAATAAATATTTGTGAAATTATGATACATTTGCAAATGTATTTTAAATGTATTTTTCTGGGAAAAAAAATAAAAAAAATCTTTTAAAAATGGAAATTTTATGGTTATTACAGTTACAGTTTTTTCATATTATTTTACATTTGACATGTAAAATCACTGTCTATTTTTGTCATTTCATTGATATTTTCATGTATCTAAAAAAATACAGGAAAAATCTGTAAAATAAACGCTGACAATTCTGTTAAATTACAGATTTTTTTTTTTTTTTTTTTACATTGAAGGTTAAATATAGAGGAAAAATCCTTTGGTAACTGACACAAAAGTAGCAACTGGCTCCTTTTGTTAAAATCTATTTGACTATAAAACACATCGGTGATATGTTGACAGTACAAATCTCTGTATTGTAAAACGTCAGCAGCCCTGTTGCTTTAAATAGCTTAGATATAGTCGAAAACATCATTATTGAAGGTTGAAATGCATCGCTGTGTGTTTTCAGGTCTCTCGTTGTAGCACATTTTCTGTACTTTAACATCTCGCCACTATTTTACCTGTGAAACTGCATCTATTGTGAGACAGTTTTCACTTTATGGTTTACAGGTGCTGTTGTGTTTTTCGCAGAATTAGCCAGAAGCCGAGTGCTTCTGCAAAGACAACATTAAATCACAGCACCATTCATACACTAATGGGATAGCTGAGCTGCTTGAGATGCCCAGAATCAATCATCTAAATGGGAGCGTGGAAAGCGCAGAGTGTGCTCTCAAATGAGTTGTATCGGCAGCTAAGGCTCCACGCTCACCTCCGAGAGTAATCAGCACCGCGGCTGGAGGGAGGAAAACACTTGAACATACATTAAAGTGTGGTATTTATCCTGTTCAACATGGCATGGAAATGTCTTTGTAAATGCAGTGATGTGTGACAAGATTCTTTTTTTTTTTTGGGCGCCGGACGTAATGGTTCTATCAAATTTAATTTATTTGCATGAGGATTTGCATGTGTTTGTCTGCACTAGTAATAAAGACATGTGCACAATCTGAAACCAGTGGGGGAATGCCATTTACATCTTTTATCATTTAACCCACAGGTGTCAAACATGCGGCCCAGGGGCCAAATCCGGCCCGCCAAAGGGTCCAATCCGGCCCATGGGATGAATTTGTGAAATGCAAAAATTACACTGAAGATATTAACAATCAATAGTGTCAAAATGATTTCCATCTGTGTTCTACATACAGACAAATATAATCTCAAGTGGGTCAATCCAGGAAAATACTATTGTAGTAACCAGGGCCGGACTGAGACTGATTTTCAGCCCTGGAGTTTCATACCTCAGACCGGCCCACTTTAGATCACGACCGATTATTATTATTAAATCATGCAATTATAACCTTACTGTTAGGTCTACACACTGTTCTGCAAAGCCTTCTAATTCAGTGTATTTTCTAAAATATTTCCAATTCAGCACAAGTAAAGGTTGCTTCACAATGTGGATTTATTTCAACAGTGAGTGCACATCCACATCTCCAACATTATTATTCCTCACAACACAACAATAACAGAATCTATATTTTTGTTCTTATAAGTGTTAACATTTTTCAAACCTTTAAATGTTTGAAATGAAAGAATATATAAAAATATTAAATAAAAAAAAAAATTAAAAAAAAAAAAAAAAAAAAAGCTTGCTGCACTTTCTAATAACTATTATTTTTGTATCCTCTGCAACAAAAGATTTCCATCACAACTTACTTGCAGTTTGTTCCATCGTTGCTATTGAAAACTTTTGGTATAGTGATATTAGGGGTTTGATGAGGATGATAAGAAAACAAATATGTGTATCCTGTGACTGAGGGCGAGCAAAGCAATCAAAGCTAACAGCAGACTCATCTTCATCTGTGTCATTTGTGCCTAGTGGTTCAGGGTTGTGCTGCTGAGCTGCTCCTCTGTCATCAGTAGACTCTGCTCTCCCTTTCACACTTCCTCCAGTTTCTCTAGACTCGCCTGCACCTGGATCACAATAACAAATAATATCTACAGACATTTGGACTTACTGAACTAATTAAGATATTTACATTGGCTAAATATGCAGGTTTATTAATATTACTTTATGCTATTGCCTTTCAGTTGTGGGCTTTACGGTCTCTCTTTTAATCATAAAAATTAAAATAGGCCGAGTACTATCGTTTAGGTCTAGAAAGTGGTTTTACTGGAACTAATGCTTGTTCACACAGTCTGTTCCAACAGCTCACCTGAGCCGGTTCATCGTCCTCATTAGTTGTTTCCAACCGGAGGTCGTTTTTGTGAAAAAGTTGCAGATTTTGTCACATTTGGCTGCATTTGCTTCCAGAACTTTCCTCTTTTTAATTCTTGCTTCTCCACACCACCCTTGCTCTTTCTATTGTCCATGTTTCAAACAGCAAACACAGCTGACCATCCACAGCCTACAGAGCACAGATGGTATATACTCCACAGCTACAGAGCTACTAACCGAATACAAGGACACGTTACGTCAGGTCACGGTGTGTCCGCAAAAAATGAGGAAGAAAACAAACAGTTTGCTCGTAGAGGGGGTGGGGCCCAGGAACAGTGGCTGCAGATTATGTGATCAACTCAGTGCTATGACTGAACACCGGCCCCCAAAAAATAAATAAATAAAATATTAATAAATATTTAAAGTGAACTCCAGCCCTCGCGGCCTAAATATTATACCGGCCCACCGGGAATTGTCCCGGTCCTCCCGATTAGCCAGTCCGGGCCTGGTAGTAACCTACAAATAATGACAACTGCAAATTTTCTCGTCATTTTAGTGTTTAAAAAAAAAAAAAGTAAAATCACATGAAAATGTTTACACTTATTCTTTCAGGTGGTTCAAGTAATTCACATTGTTTGAAAGGATAGTTTGCAGATGTAAACGTTTTCATTGTTTAATATGACTTTTTTCACTATATAGAGAAAAGTTTGGAGTTGACATTGTTTTTATATTATTATGTTATTTTACTGGTTCAGCCCACTACAGATCAGTAAAAAATATTAATTTTAAACACTGTGTTTAGAATGTGATATAAATAATATAATAGTCAAATTTCATGTATTTACAATAAATTTTGTTTATTCATGAGAGTTTATAAAATGAATCGAAATGACGGCACAAAACGTTGTTCCTTTCCAAACATTCACACTCAAAAAACTCCTCAACTCTTTTTTTCACAAATTTTTTTCTCATTTCAAAATATATTTTCTGGAAAATATAAGTAATTACCTATCCAAAAATATAAATTTGGTGTAGATTATTATAATTAAATTTTTTTAACCTTCCCTTGACTTCGCCCTTATATATTCCTATGTGTTTACCTGTACTAGTAGGTTATCGGACACAGGTACCAGTGTTGTGTCAAAATCCATTAATGTGAAAAAAAAAAAAAAAAAAAAAAATTAAATTATCTTTAACTAACTTGTCATCACTGCTCAAACTCATCTAATCTGTATCTGTTGTGTTCAATATTATCTTAAGGCCCAGAATGTCCATGGTTTAACCCTTTCATGCATACTAGTCACTACAGTTGGACAGCTATCTACAGCTGTTCTCTTGTATATTCATGGATTTTTTTTTTTTTTTTTTTTTTACACATATCTTTATTAAAGTTTTAAGACGTACATATCTTTTCTGACATGAATTGGTAACATATGTATATCTCTCCTGAGGATAAACCCCCAGAATCACAAGCCCTCCCCATAGTTTTCACCCAATTTATCAGTAAATACATGTTTCTGTGCGTCAAAAATTAAACGTGTGGTGTCCAGTTGAGTGGATATTTTTGCAACTTCATGAAAAATAGGTTTATAAGAATTTTTTTTTTTTCATTATTTTTTTTTATGTTTATTTATTTATTTATTTATTTGTTTGTTTGTTTGTTTATTTTTCAGAAGAAATTTTTCAATCGCATTGTTGTTTTCATACCTAAAGAGGAATAAAAACACTCAGGAAAAATGTTTGATTAAGGTTCTCATAATTCGTGCATGAAAGGATTAAAGTCCAGCAGAAATTAATTGAGTCATTTTTGCATTCTATTGTGTAAAACGTATTAATTTTATACATATTAGGAAAGAGTCCTTGAAAAGTGATACACTGCACAAAAGACAAAAAACAGAGAAAAAGAGAAAAAAAAATTGTAAAAGAAAAAGAAAAAAGAAGTGCATATCTACATGAATACTACTAGAATACAATAACCACAGTAATTACCAGACTGTACATAATAATACATAATAATATACAATACCAAGTTCATGAATAACAACAACACTCCAACTTAAAATAAGAATACAAAGCACACTTTAATAAAATACTCCATGACATGGATGTAATATTAGCAGTGTATTCCATTCTGCTGGGATCTAAAACCTGAAAGCTCTTTGGTCAATTGTTCTCTTAATTCAAGGAGTACTAGAAGCACTCGGAGAGCGCAGACCTCCGCCAAGGCTGATCAGTGGCCCCTCCCTGGGCCCCCCCACGCCAAGGAGGTTATGTTTTTGCCAGGGTTTGTTTGTTTGTTTGTCTGTTTGTCTGTCCGTTAGTGTGCAACATAACTCAAAAAGTTATGGACAGATTTGGATGAAATTTTGTGGTCTGCCCCCCCCCCCCCCCCCCCACTCCCATCACCACCAAAATTTAATCATTTCTTCCTTATCCCATTTCCAACAATCACAAGCCCTCCCCATA
>NC_043970.1:48069015-48098736 GCF_902148855.1 Sphaeramia orbicularis | reverse complement strand
GCGACCCCAGGTGGGGTCCTGACCCCAAGGTTGAAAAACCTGGTTTATTGTCATTATGTGCACAAAACGCTTTTTCTTAGAGGTAGTTCTCAGCTAGATAAAAAAATAATAATAATAATAATAAACACTCAAGAACATTACATCAGCACAATGTACATTATACACAGAAATAAATGTAAAACACAGTATGTACAGCAGTGTTTTCAACCTTGGGGTTGGGACCCCATGTGGGGTCGCTTGGAATTCAAATGGGGTCACCTGAAATTTCTAGTAATTGATGAACAAAAAACAAACAAACAACAAAAAACTTACTGGTAAAAATATATAATGAGTTGACAGAGACAATCCCAAAACAAAAAGACATGACAAACTGAAGCTGAAACTGAAGCACTGTGGTTCTGTTTATGTGTCAAATTTCATTGTGGTCAGTTTCAGATGCTGCAGCTCTTTCATAATTCATAGTTTCAGTTCTTGTTGTTCAGTATTAATTGTCAGCCTTGGAAATCCAAGCTGGACTGACTGTACATATCCTGACCAAGGAAATAAAATTCTCTCTTTGTGCAGTAATCTACACCTGGCTTTTCTGCCTCCGTCCATAAAAATATACATTATATAGACTAAATGTCGTCTAAATTAAGGTTTATTCACAACATAGTATAGGAAACTATTACATGATCAAAACCCAATTAATTTTGGCATAAAAAAAAATCTCTGTTTTAATGTCAGAATTTGTGATGTTAAAATGGGGTCATGAACAGTGTAGTAACCGTATCTGACTGGATTTGACTGTCTGCGTTAAGGACGGCTAAAACAAGACAATATTCAACAGGTTTGATTTTGTCTGTAGATCAAGGTGGAAAAAGACCAAGTTCAGATACATAAGCTGAGTTTTACAGCCACCTGAAACTAAACGATTTAGATGGATGCACCTGCATGTGTCCAATGCATCAGTTTTATCTCAACATCAGAATGAATTTTCAGTCACAAACAGAGCAATGATGTAAACCTCTTTTCAGATTTGTAAACGCTTGTTTCGATCATTTCTCTCTTTCTCACCCACATCAGGGTAAGATTAGGTCATACGAAGTATTTCAGAATGTTCAAGGTTTGTAGAATGCTTTGATGGACAGGAAAGCAAGAAGAAATGCAAAAGGGCCCATGTTACCAGAATATATTTTAGATTAGATTAGATTAGATTAGATTAGATTAGATTAGATAGAACTTTATTGATCCTTTGGGGAGAGCCCTTAGGAAATTGAGGTTCCAAAAGCAGCACAAACAGTGAGCATACACACAAAACCACAGGAAAAAAGCAATACAAAGCAATACAATAACTATATAAAAATCTACTGTATATTAAAAAAAAAAAAAAAGTGAAAAAATCAAAATTGCACATTGGAAAGTAGAAACAACTAGCAAAGTAGAAGTAATAAATAATAATAATAATAATAATAATATAATAATATAATAATAATAATAATAACAACAATAATAAGGAGAAGAATACCTTGTTATGTTACAATAATATTATAGTATGCACAATATGTGTGTGTGTATATATATATAATATTATATATATATATTATTATATATATATCTATCTATATATACATATATATCTTAAATTGCGAATAAAAGTACTAGTAGAGACAAGTGGCAAGTAGTGAATAATAATAATACATGCTTTATCTATCTATCTATCTATCTATCTATCTATCTATCTATCTATCTATCTATCTATCTATCTCTCTATCTATCTATCTACTTACTGATAAAAGTTAAAATACGAGTTAACTGATAAAGTAATAGTAGTCATAACAACACTGTAAAAAAAAACTTGTAGAAAAACGTAATCTTCCGGCAGCAGGGGTGCTAAAAAAAATACTGTTTAATAACAGAAAATAACCATCTCATTAAAATACGGTAATTTTCCATAATTAAAGTGCAGATTTTTTCCCTAACTTTACATGAGATTTTGCTTTTTTTTTTGACTTTTTAATTTTTTAATAAAAATATTTCATGTATTAAAACAATCAAATTACCTATAAATATATAATAATTTTCTGTGAAACTAAGTTGTACAACCCACTGATAAAAACTGTATTTGGACAGTTTATCAGTGCTTATACATGTTATACATTCACAAAAATACATTTATTCAACATTTTAGATGTGAAACCTCCTGTAATCACACAAGATATTTGTCAATTAACAAACAAGTCTTGTTAAACTTACAGAACAAATACTTCTTTTACAGTTAATTGTCAGTAATTTTATCTGGTTTTATTTTATTTTATTTTTTTTGTTACAGGATTAAACTTTAAATTAACAGTTTAATTTCATAAATAGAAAAGAAATATTTGTGAAATTATGATACATTTGCAAATGTATTTTAACTGTATTTCTCTGTGGAAAAAGAAAACATTTCTTTTAAAAAATGGAAATTTTCTGGTTATTCACAGTTACAGTTTTTTCGTGTTATTTTACATTTGACGTGTAAAATCACAGTCTATTTTTGTCATTTCATTGATATTTTCCTGTATCTTAAAATACAGGAAAAATCTGTAAACTAAACAGTGAAAATTCTGTTAAATTATAGATCTTTTGTCACAGTGAACAATATGCAAGTAATATAAGTATATAAGTAATCATCATCATCATCATCATCATCAGTAGTGACAGAACTAAAATACCAACAGCAAGAAAAACAAACATTGCACACTAGAATAAACAATAAACCACATTGCATCCCATTTGGGTAAATCTTGGCCATTGTAATAACAAAACTCATTGTGTTCTACTGTAATTATGAAAGTTAAAAAACATGAGGGTCTGATTCTGTGCTTTGGACATATCAACAGTTAAACAGGAACATGTAAGCATGGTTTCAGTTTGATCGAAGATACACCGGACAAGCATTTGGAGCAAGTGAAGCTTCTAGTGAGTCACCCTTTAAGTGGGTTAATGTACAGATGAACCTCATGAGTGATGGAGGTCTGATCACACACACACACCCACACACACACACACACACACACACACACCCACCACACACACACACACACACCACATTACCCACAGGTCAGAACACACCAAACACATACAGCCATGTAGTTTCAGCATTCATACACCGTCCTCCATATTTTAATGTATATTATACACTACACTGTAAAAAAAAATCTGTAATTTAACAGAATTTTCACTGTTTATTTTACAGATTTTTCCTGTATTTCAAGATATCAATGAAATGACAAAAACAGACTGTGATCTTACATGTCAATGTAAAATAACATGAAAAACTGTAACTGTGAATAACCATAAAATTTCAATTTTTTTAAAAGAAATGTTTTCTTTTTTCACAGAAAAATACAGTTAAAATAAATTTGCAAATGTATCATAATTTCACAAATATTTCTTTTCTATTTATGCAATTAAACTGTTCATTTAAGTTTAATACTGTAAAAATAAATAAATAAAACCAGATAAAATTACTTACAATTAACCGTAAAAGAAGTATTTGTTTTGTACGTTTAACAAGACTTGTTTGTTTTGAGAAATATCTTGTGTAATTACAGGAGGTTTCACAATTTGAATAAATGTGTTTTTGTGAATGTATAACATGTATAACCACTGATAAACTGTCCAAATACAGTTTTTATCAGTGGATTGTACAACTTAGTATCATTGAAATTATTATATATATATTTAGGTAATGTGATTATTTTAGTACATGACAAAATTTTTTATCAAACATTAAAAAGTAAAAAAATATGCAAAATGTCATGTAAAGTTAGGGCAAAAACTGTATTTTAATTATGGAAAATTTCTGTATTTTTATGCGATGGTTATTTCTGTTATTTAACAGTATTTCTTCAGCACCACTGCTGCCGGAATAATACCGTTTTATTTTATTGTTTTACTTTTTTTTTTTTTTGCAGTGTATACACAGATGCACATGAACTGTAACAGGGAAAGAGAATCAAATAGAGGAACAGAAAATAGGTCAACTCCAATTCTTTATTTAAGCCATTAGGGTGTTTTGCTATTGAGGATAAATCAGTTTCAGAGTAAAGTTTGGTTCACATTGCCAAGATGACAAATAGGAAGCATCATGTCTGTGCCACAGGAGGTCAGTCCACACATAGCGTGATCTCCTGTGAATAGCACTTTACTGAATTTCAGTCCAGTTCTATCATGTTTTTTGTTGTTGTTGTTTTTTTCATACTGGATACAACATTTAGTACATGACATTGTTACTAATGCTCCATTCTGTTGACGATAATGTTTTTTTTTTCCCACAAAGGTAGTAACAGCCTTGAACATGTTAGATCTCACATAGAATAGAATAGAATAGAATAGAATAGAATAGCCTTTATTGTCATTGTGTGTGCAGTGAAATTAGGAATGCTATTTTTATAGTGAGTCGGTCTCATTCACTGCTCTGTGTTTTTTGTATCCAAAAAAAAAATGGTTTGTTTACATTACAAACACGGCATTTAAAAGGGTTAAAAAAAAATGGGACAATTATTGAGTATTTGGTATTTTTATTTACGGCTCAAGCTGATGAAATAGAAAAAAGTGTAAAAGAATTAAAAACAAACTCTATTAATTTTTTTTTTTTTTTACATTATTCCACAAGTGTGCAAAAAAGGCACACTTGGTGCTTAGTAAGGGCCTTCCTGGACGGGATACCGGAGGGTTAAATCGGGTTGAATGTGGCCCCTGAAAAAAAATAAGTTTGAGAGCCCTGGATTAATTAAAGAACACAGTAGAAATACAGCATCCTGGTTCTATTTTCCATATACACTGAACAAAAATATAAACGCACCACTTTTGTTTTTGCTCCCATTTTTCATGAGCTGAACTCAAAGATCTAAAACTTTTCTAGTACACAAAAGGCCTATTTCTCTAAAATATTGTTCATAAATTTGTCTAAATCTGTGTTAGTGAGCACTTCTCCTTTGTCCTTTGCTGAGATAGTCCATCCACCTCACAGGTGTGGCATATCAAGATGCTGATTAGACAGCAGGATTATTGCACAGGTGTTATTTAGGCTGGCCACAACAAAAGGCCACTCTAAAATGTGCAGTTTTACTGTATTGGGTGGTCCAGGGGGGTCAGAAAACCAGTCAGTATTTGGTGTGACCACCATTTTCCTCGCACAGCCTTCTTCATGAATTCTCAGAAACAGCTTTGGAGATGGCTTATGGTAGAGAAATGAACATTCAATTCACAGGCAAAAGCTCTGGTGGAGATTCCTGAAGTCAGCATGCCAGTTGCATATTCCCTCAAAACTTGTGACATCTGTGGTATTGTGCTGTGTGATAAAACTGCACATTTTGGAGTGGCCTTTTATTGTGGCCAGCCTAAGGCACACCTGTGCAAAAATCCTGCTGTCTAATCAGCATCTTGATCTGCCACACCTGTGAAGTGGATGGATTATCTCAGCAAGAGAAGTGTTCACTAACACAAATTTAAACAGATTTGTGAACAATATTTGAGAGAAAAACCTTGTGTGTACACAGAAAAAAGTTTTAGATCTTTGAGTTCAGCTCATGAAAAATGGGAGCAAAAACAAAAGTGGTGCGTTATATTTTTGTTCAGTGTAAAATGCCTGTACTATACAATGCATTTTTATGGAGGAGATCAAGGAAACATTTGCTCTCATCAGTCTTTTTTCGGGCTTGATTTGAACTAAATTTGTGGGTGTGAAGCCTCCTGTGGACCAGGGTGCAGAGCAAACCAGGTTGGAACCAAAACACATCGTCTTGGTCCAAATCAAAGAAGACGAGACAGCACAAACGGTGATGAATATGAGGAGGAAGAATATTAGTCTATAAAATGGCATCCTGAATGCAAAACTAACCGCACTACATGTTCATGACGCAACAATAAACAGGACCCTTAGCTGTGGTAAACATCATTAAGTGTTTGCAATTATTTTTCTTTATGCAATTTGAAAAAGAGAAATGTGTTGTTGTTGTTGTTGTTGTTTTCAGATTATTCCAATAACATTAAACTAATTCAACTGCAAGGCCTTGTGCATTAAACATGTTTATGAAATGTACTAATGTCTCCTGCCGTAGAAAAACAAACTGTATGTATAGTGTTGCCATAGAAACATCAGATAATATAACTGAATTATTCTAGTGTTACTGTACTGACAAAACATCAAAAAAACAAAAAACAAAACAGATCATTCTAGGTCACAAAGAAGCAACAGCTTTCTTTAATGTTTTCATCCTGTATTTACCACATATACATCCACATGTGATTAGTGTCCTGTTGATAAGAGGCCTGATTGTGCCTGTTGCCATGGAAACGGTCCAGCACTATAACTATGTATTCTCAGCTATGTGTAGGTCTCTTCTTTACATTGTCTAAGATATTAAAGTGATTAGATGGACTGTCTTTTGTGGTTTGTAGGAAGAGCACTTTTTTTTTTTTTTTTTTTTTTTTTTTTTTTTAATTCATCACGTTATTTTATTTTATTCTATTTTATTTTTTACTGTGTGTTTTAGGGTCAAAACAGGGTGGAAAAACAGAAAAGACAAAGAGAGGATTGAAATTTGACAGGTTTTTACTAAATAAGACACTCAATGTACATCAATAACAGATTTAGGATGTAATGTATAAAGCAAAGAATAACTTACTACCGGCAATATTCAAGAAATGTTTTTTGAAAGAGACGGAGGCTATGATTTAAGGGGAAAATTTAATTTACAGATTCATAAAGTACGCACTACGTTAAAAAGTTTCTGTATCATCTGTGGCGCTAAAACAAATATCTAACATAATTCAGTTTAAACAAGAAAAGCACTCGGAGAGCACAGACCTCCGCCAAGAGAGATCTGCACCCCCACCCCACCACCCCCCTTAATTTTGTTCATTATTTTCTTCATTTTTGTTCATTTTGTTTTTATATTTTCTTCATTTTTGTTCATTTTGTTCATTATTGTATTCATTTTTCTTCATTTTGTTTTATATTCATTTTTGTTCATTTTGTTCAATATTTTCTTCATTTATGGTCATTTTTTTTATATTTTCTTCATTTTCCTTCATTTTCTTCATTTTTTCCAAATTTTTCATCATTGTGTTTTTATATTGATTTTTCTTAATTTTGTTCAGTATTTATATTTTCTACCTTTTTGTTCATTTTGTTCATTCTTTTTTTCATTTTACTTCATTTTGTTTTTATATTTTCTTCATTTTTGTTCATTTTGTTCAATATTTTCTTAATTTATGGTCATTTTGTTTTTATTTTCTTCATTTTCCTTCATTTTCTTCATTATTTTCCTAATTTTTCTTCATTGTGTTTTTATATTCATTTTTTTAAATTTTATTCAGTATTTATATTTTCTTCATTTTTGTGCATTTTGTTCATTATTCCTTCATTTGTTCATTTATTTTTTGTTTCTTCATTTTGTGCATTTTGTTCATTATTTCCTTCATTTGTGTTCATTAAAATTTATATTTGCGTCATTTTTGTACATTTTGTTCATTATTTTCTTTATTTGTGTTCATTTAATTTTTGTATTTTATCACTTTTTTGATTTTGTTCATTTTGTCCTTCATTTGTGTTCATTTAATTTTTATATTTTCATCATTTTTTTTGCATTTAGTTCATTTTTCCTTCATTTGTGTTCATTTAATTTTTATATTTTCATCATTTTTGTACATTTTGTTCATTTTTTCCTTCATTTCTATTCATTCTGATGATGTGAGTCCACTCCTTCTTCTGATTGGGCCTGACAAATATCTTGTGTAATTACAGGAGGTTTCACAACAAAAATGTTGAATAAATGTATTTTTGTGAATGTATAACATGTATAAGCACTGATAAACTGTCCAAATACAGTTTTTATCAGTGGATTGTACAACTTAGTCTCATTGAAATATATATATGTATGTATAATATATATATTATAGGTAATTTGATTGTTTTAATACATGAAAATATTCTTTATTAAACATTAGAAAGTAAAACAATATGCAAAATCTCATGTAAAGTTAGGGCAAAAAACTGTATTTTAATTATGGAAAATTACCATATTTTTATGAGATGGTTTTTTCCATTATTTTACAATATTTTTTTGGCACCCCTGCTGCCGGAATATATATATATTATATATATATATATATATATTTTTTTTTTTTTTTTTTTTTTTTTTTTTTTTTTTTTACAGCGCTGTTGGATAAAACATACAAACTATTGAATACAATCCACTTGTAGTCAACCATATTATATTTGGTTTTCGTTCTGGTTTATTTTTAAAAAAATTTAAAAAAAAATCAATATATAGAGACCTCACGTACTATTATGACACTAACATGATGTTTATACGTTGTTAAAGCAGTAAAATGATCCAATTATATCACCCCAGTTCCGACTCTTCATCCAGTGGACGCTGCTTATCTTAATATTTATTTCTACTGATAATAATATTAGACTGGAAGATTGAGATGCTTTACTTAATTTTCCAGTCCAGTGGATCACATTATACACCAACACACATATATTACTTACAATGCACAAGAAAATACATATAAAAAAAAATGCCACAATATGTTATGAATGACAATAATATTATGTGTTTTGATCCCATACATACTATTATGGCCGAATTAGATAAGGTGTTGGACAATTATATTCTAGATGAATATTACATTTTAATATTTATAGTAAAACTATGAATATTAATATTACACTTTCTAAGGTTAGGTGGCCCTCACTCTGCATTAGTCATGATAGACATTTGGTTTTATTTATTTATAGTGACCTTTGTAGGGACTGGTCTTTCATTAACATTATTATTATTATTAGTAGTAGTAGTAGCAGTAGTAGTAATATTTGACTTACTGTACTTACATAAATAGTGTGATTACGTCTCATTTGTTAAAAAAACGGTTTAATTTATGATCTTTATTTTTTTTTTTTACATGTGCTCCATCTAGGTCAATACACTTCTGCAAGCGTTTAAGTTCATGTGTGTAAAACTGAGAACCATTCGATTTAAACCGCGTCAAAGCTACAGTATGTTTTTTTTCCATGACCTTTTTGACACCCCTCATACTTTACAGACACAGGTCATCCTTTATAGCTGGTTTGTGTTTAAAAAATATTGTAAACTGAGGAGAGTGGGCGGTTGGAGTTAAAAGGCTCTGTGCTCTGACTGACCCTCTAGTGTAATGACTGCTATTGTAATTTTGATAACTTTAATTGTATTGCCTTTTATTATTCTCAACAGTGCTTTTTTTCTTGTTGTGTGTTGAATGTAAGGGCTTTACCTCAGTGTATGGAGTTGAAAAACCTCAAACTGAGGAATTTTAGTTTGGAGACTTTGTGTATTATTGAGGCTGTCAAAATTAACACATTAACGCAGATTAATCCATCATCATGATTAATAGGATTCCGAATTTTTCACGTAATTAACCCATCTGCAGCACAGAATGACTCTGAACGTCTCTGCCGACGCATTTGGGTCAGTTTGTCCAAGTAGAGTTAGTGTCGTGCATAGGGATGCGAATCGATAAGAATTGAATGATTCCAATGCCACTACCGATTGTGCTTATCAATCCGATTCCTTATCAATTCTCTTATTGATTCTCATTGGGTGAGGGAATAAAAGAGTACAAACAGGTGTGTTTGCATTAACTGTCTTTTATCTTTCCATCTCTACACAGGAAATATAACATATACAGGGTGGGGAAGCAAAATTTACAATATTTTGAGGCAGGGATTGAAAGACAGTGTATGACCAATTAGTTTATTGAAAGTCATGAGAATTGATTTGCCACAAGAAAATTGACATAATAGAAAATGTTTTTATTCTATGTGTCCTCCTTCTTTCTCAATAACTGCCTTCACATTCTTCCTGAAACTTGTGCAAGTGTTCCTCAAATATTCAGGTGACAACTTCTCCCATTCTTCTTTAAGTATCTTCCAGACTTTCTCGTAATAGTTTTGCTCATAGTCATTCTCTTCTTTCCATTATAAACAGTCTTTATGGACAGTCCAACTATTTTTGAAATCTCCTTTGGTGTGACGAGTGCATTCAGCAAATCACACACTCTTTGACGTTTGCTTTCCTGATTACTCATATGGGCAAAAGTTTGTGAAAAGGTATGGATAATAGTGTTAGGTATGATTATGACATCAATTATGTTTGGTTTCAAAACAATTGACGTGTGCCTGCTGAGAAAAAACAACTAAATGCTCATTGTAAATTTTGCTTCCCCACCCTGTACACTATGTACAAATAATAAGAGATGATGCCGGGCCCGGTTGAGGCGGGGGGTGCAGTGAAAGCGAAACTAAAGACGCTTTAATAATTCCTCTATTGCCACATTTCCTACTACGTGAAATCAGTTCGACTCGGCCCTTCTCCCGTTGTTGTGCACCTCATTTCCTTTCCCCTACCTTTGGAAGCTTGTATTTGAGGGGGTACGACTTTTGTTGTCCGCACCGGAACCGGAACTGGGCCCAGCGTTCACTCTGCTGATAGATTCACAAGTGCCGTGAAGTAACAATTAAACCAGTGACTTTAATCGGGTTTAAATTTAATCCGAACTATTCTTTTTCAACTGGAATAAGGTGTTTATATGGGCATCTGAAATAGGATCTAACCTTTAATCAGATTAAACCAGGAATAAAAGTTGTCATGGAAACGCACGGAATGACAATAAAGAGATTCTGATTCTGATTCGGGCAAACACGTGGGGTCACCATGGAAACTGCAGACAAACCCACATGGGACCCTTATATGCAGCCCAAATGTAACCCTTCTGGGGCCCACATGGACATGCTGGCTGGGATTATATGTGTACCCATTTAAAGTATCTGACTCTGTTTTTTTTTTTTTTTTTTCCTTCGCTGTCCATGTTGACAAATATTCTTGCAGTACTTTTATTGCACCATGATATTTTACAGAGCAATATTCATAATTTCACTTAAGGGAAAGATCTGAGGAGCAGATAAAAGTGTCTTTCCCACAAAAAGAGGAAAAATGTCTTTAATAAATTAGACAAATGCATGAAAACTAAATTCTCATTGCTCTGCAGTTACTAAACATACTTTATAGCATCTGAAAAAGGCTGGTCTTTTCATGACCAAAAAAGGATTGAAAAAAAGTCAAGTTCAACAATATCTTGCAGGCTTGCAGTGAAATGTAGGGCTTTGGCAGAGCACAGGCTACCTCCGTCCAACAATTCATTATTCATTGAAGATTTTGGTGCCAGGGTACTGACCTGTAAAATATTGAGCAGTACATTTTTTTATTTATTTTTTTTTTTTTTAAGGGTTTTTCAGACTTTATGTTTATGTTGCCTTCAAGGTACTGATCTGCTGGCGGTCAACATGTACTTGGCGGAGTTAAAGATTTTTTCAGGGCCAGAAAAAAGATTTGTTTTCCTCAGACAAAAATCATTATTCTTGTTTTATTTTGCGATATAGCAAGGGCAGCACATTACGACAGAACACATTAGTTTAATTGGATCATCATGCTGAGACGTTCAAGTGGGCGTACGTGTCTTTCGGTCTTCGGGGACAGTGAAAAGAAATGTCCATTCTGTTGCAGCAGATTGTTGTGTTTAAGTGATTGTTGTGTTTAAGTGGCTGCTATTTTCTGGCTGACGGTAGCTGCCATGTAAAAAGGCTCATTTAACTGATGGGCACAAAAGCAATGTGCTGCTGAACGTTCAGTTTTTGTCGTCTGCCTCTGATTGGTGATCTATAATAAATTGCCAGTAGGAGCTTCTCCAGTTTGAGGGTGTTTTCTGTCCCTGCCAAAGCTGGATTATCAAGCGGGCAGCCACCCCGGATACTGTGAACGCTCCAGCTTCTCCATGTGGATGTCACTGTGTGGTAATTCAATTAGGTTTATTTTGTGTGTTGTGTGTGAAAATGGACGACCCAAACAGAAAATCATATGGCAGAGAAAGGTTTAAAGACAGGCTTCGATTTGGGAAAAACTCAAATCTAACTTCAACTTGAAATCTTGTATTTAATCCTAAACAGATACTCATCTTATTTCTAAACTAGAAAAGCACTCTGAGAGCGCAGACCTCCGCCAAGGCAGATCAGTGCCCCCCCCATCACCACCAAAATTTAATCATTTGTTCCTTGTGCCAGTATCAATATTTCCTGAAATTTTCATCCAAATCTGTCCATAACTTTTTGAAAGATCCGGATCAGTCTTTGCCATTCGATAGAACACCCCATTGTAAATCCCTGAGTCAAATTGCATGAGATTTGCACAATTCCCCTATTGTGATTTCCACCATAAATATTAGTCCCATATTTATTTGACCTATATTTTAAGATTCCTTGACCATGAAAACATACCATTAGCAACTGGATTCATAATTATATCCTTGTTAGTTCAGTAGTTATTCACGAAAATCACATTTCTCGTAATGGCGGTTTTCTTCTGGATCTAGCTCCTTAAGTATTAAAGCTACATGAAATCCGGTGGCATACTCCCGATGCGGAACTGACTGAGCTACACGATGGCGCTTGTCAGAAATTTCTACCTTTAATATTAAAGGCACAGTAGGCCAAAAAGTAAGGGCACCCCCATTTTTTATAAATTGAGATAAAATCCGCCTTCTGGATCAGATCCGGATCAGCCTTTGAAACGTGATAGAGGACCCCATTGTCAATTCCTGAGTTAAATGTCATGAGTTTTGGTCAATAATTAAGCGAGATATTGGGAAACGAAAATTTTGGCCCCATTTACCACAATGTTAACGAAAATTTCAAAGTGATCCAGAATCCAGGATGTCTTCCGGATCACCCCCAAAAGTTAATCATTTCTTCCTTATCCCATTTCCAACAAACCCTGAAAATTTCATCAAAATCTGTCCATAACTTTTTGAGTTATGTTGCACACTAACGGACAGACAAACAACAACAAACAAACCCTGGCAAAAACATAACCTCCTTGGCGGAGGTAATAAAAGTCTATGCAACAACAGATTTTAAACCACAGGTGTCAAACATGTGGCCTGGGGGCCAAACCCGGCCCGCCAAAGGGTCCAATCTGGCCCGTGGGATGAATTTGTGAAAAACTGCAAAAATTACACTGACGATATTAACAATCAATGGTGTCAAAATTATTTAATTCAGGTTCCACATACAGACACATAAAGTCCAATTAGATTTGAAGAGGGTCAGACCAGTAAAATATTATCATAATAACTTATAAATAATGACAACCCCAAATGTTCTCTTTGTTTTTTGATGTAAAAAAAGTAAAATTATATGAAAATGTTTACATTATCGAACTATACATTTACAAAAATGTGAATAACCTGAACAAATATGAACAAACGCAAATGTCTGAAGAAAAGTAAAAGCAATTTTACCAATATTCTGCCTGTTACTGCATATTTTGTGTGATTGTAATGCACATGTGTAAATGATAAACTGATATACCGAGGTATAATATTGTTAAAATTGTGCTTGTTTTTTTAAGACAATTCAAGTTGTTCATGTTATTCAGATTTTTAAGGAAACTCTGTAGACGTAAACCTGATCATAATATAATTTTACTTTTTTCACTGTTATTATTTACTGGTTCGGCCCACTGGAGATCAAATTGGGCTGAATGTGGCCCCTGAACTGAAATGAGTTTGACACCCCTGTTTTAAACCTTTCACGCATGAATAATGAGAGCCTTAATTAGCATTTTGGTATCACTTTACTTGAAGGTGTAGTTTATAATGCATTAAGCGCACATTCATAAGACATTATAATGCATTATAAAAGTCATTACAACAGTTTATGATCATGGGCGGCTGTGGCTCAGTTGGTAGAGCGGGTCGTCCAATAAGTGAAGGGTTGGTGGTTCAAATCCCGCTCTGTCCTAGTCAGTCCATTGTGTCCTTGGGCAAGATACTTCACCCTCCCTGCCTCCAGTGCCACTCACACTGGTGCATGAATGTTGGTGGTGGTCAGAGCGCAAATTTGCAGCCACACTTTTGTCAGTCTGCCCAAGGGCAACTGTGGATACAGATGTAGTTTGCCACCACCAGAGTGTGAATGTGAGAGTGAATGAATAATGGGTCAATAACACTGGGTTACAAAAAAATGTTTTTGCAAGTTGTCTAGGTTTTTTCAACTGAATTAGGACCATTTTGCACCGCTAAATCCAAAAATGACATCTGTTTTTTTCAATCAGGTCAGGTTTTTTTGCTAATTTGATTTTGAAAAATTTGATCCTCTCACAATCTGCGCCCAAACTTGATCTTGGTCACCAAGTTTAATACCAAAATAAGATTGGTAAGCACACTTTATGAAACTTACATTAATTAAAAATGTAAAAAATAAAAATTACAAAACTAATTTGATTTTGGAAAATTTGATCTTCTCACAAAATTGATTACATTTTTGTGACTTTATCAGTTGATTTTTTGTATAGTTCTCACCCAAAATAGGTTTTAAGAGAATAAAAATCATTTTCTAACAGGATTCCTGTTAGGTACAATGGGGTATTCACCGCAGATGTAGCAGAATACATCAGGCTTATTTTTGCAAGATCTTCTAGTCGAAGCCATTTCATTCACCTGTAATATTAAAAAAAAAAACATTAATCATAAACTGGCAAAAGTAAAATCTTCAGAACTCGTTTATTGCAAGAAATATGAAAGAATTTTGTATCATATGATGTGAAAATGCCCATAAATGTAAGCAAAAATGTTAAATATGTAGCATAGTTCAGAAAGTTGACCTGATTGAGCAAAATTAATGTGATTTTGGATTCAGCACACCAAAATTATCCTAAATCAGCTCAAAAAACTTAAACAATAAATTTGTTGTTGACCAGTGTAATGTAAAGCGCTTTGGGTGTCAAGAAAAGCGCTTATAAATCAAATCCATCATTATTCTTATTATGTACAATAACTTATACCAAGGTTAATAAAGTATTATAAGTGTAGGCATAATGTATTATAAATTCAGCTTTCATAACGTTTTATACATCCATACCAAAGCAGTGTGAAGGAATTTATTTTTTTAGGTGGGGAACTTTTGTTAGGTTTTGTCACTGGTCCCTACACCCATCTATTTTAGGGATTTCATATTTATTAAAAAAAAAATGTATGTGTTTGAATTAACAAGATTTAGAGCTGCCACAATATTTTTTATTGATGTACAAAGGAATATGTAACACTTCTATTTACTGTCTCTGTTCTTTTAATGTTTTTTTTGTTTTTGCAAAATAAAGAGTTATTAAGAACACTTTGATGTATAATTTTTGTTTTACACTTTACTCAGAGCCAGCAGATACTGCTCATACGTCATCATACTTATGTTATAATATCATACAATTGCTAATAACCTTAGACAGTGTTGTCACTTTACTAAAAGCTCTTAAAGTCATCCTGTAACTTATTATTGATGTTTATAATAAGGCATTATTCAGTTTCAGAAACTACACATCAGAGCAGTTCTCTGTGTTTTTATAACTGGCTACAGTTCTGATGGTTAGAATGTGTTCTGTAACCCAGGACTGGAGATTCTACCTTCAAACACTGTTGTCACTTTTGTATGGATGTAGAAAACATAATGAAAGCTGAATTTATTATACATTAGGCCGACACCTATAATACTTTATTAACCTTGGTATAAGTCGTTTTACATAATCATAAACTGTTGTAATAACTTTCACTGTAAGCCCAGAATTTGTATTTACTAAAATGCTGTAATTACAATGCACTTAAATGATTGAAGTTTTACGATGTTACTATAAAATGTTCGGTATATTCTACTAATTTGTAGACATAGTTGAAAGTACGAAAAAGTTGAAGTTGAATGGAATTAAATCACTAAGTTTTAGTCATGACCACGCCTATTTATCTTCGCATTGCATTGTGGGTATTGGGCATGTTGTTGAAAATGTGTTCTTTTTCTGTGCAGGGGTTCAGCGGGGTTGTGGTGTTAGTGTTAATTTGGATTTAATGAGTTTATGGCAGTGTTTATTGGCCTTTTTGTGTTTGTTTTTGTATTTTTGTAGAGCTGCACCATGAGTCAGAGCCAGAGGAAGAACAATGGCTTTCCTGTTCATGTTACACTGTTGTTCTACGATGGAAAATTTAATATCTTGTCTAAGTAAAAGTTCTTCCTGTACTGGCAAATGACATTGAGCTAACTTCCATTCATGCAACAATATATAAAGTTGAATAATTTCATAACTTTCTTAGTCTGGAATGGGATTTAGAGTTTTTTCATTATCTTAAAAAAAGTTGTTTAATCAATGATAATCAATCTGGCTGCAATTAAGAAAATTAGTCAGTGTAACCTAAAATGCTGAGTGGAATGGTTGGATAGTGGGGTTCTTTCTACAACAGATTTAACGTACAAATAACTTGTCTTTTAGTGTTTTCTACTTAATAGTTGAAGTTCAATACTTTTAGCATTAAAGTTGAACCTACTTAAACCAATTGATTAGTCGATCATTACTCAAACCACTTGCCTCAGATTTTTTGAGTAAACTCTACTTATCCGGGCTTACAGTGTATAATGCATTATAAATGCATTATAATGTCTTATGAATGTGCGCTTAATACATTATAAACTAGACCTTCAAGTAAAGTGTTACCAAGATTTTTTTTTTTTGTTTTTGTTTTTTTTCCTGAGTGTTTTTGTTCCTCTAGGCCAGTGTTTCTCAAACTGTGGGGCAGGCCCCCCCAGGGGATGCGCAAAGGTTTGCCAAGGGGGGCATGGGATCACTCCTGGGTGTTTTTTTGCCCCTTCAGGTTAGAACATGTAGCAGATGGAACTAATGTTTAAGCGTTGGAGCACGTAACGACCATGATCAAGTTACTTTAAATCAGTGGTTCCCAACATTTTTGTCTCATGACCCCATTTTAACATCACACATTTCTGGCGACCCCAGACATTCAAAACAGAGACTTTTTTTTTTTTTTTTGCTAAAATGAACTTGTTTTGATCATGTAATAGTTTGCTATACTATGTTGTAAATGACCATTGATTTTAGAGGACATTTAGTCTATATAATGTATATTATTCTGGATGGAAGCAGTAAATCCAGGTGTAGATTACTGCACAAAGTGAGAATTTGATTTTCCTTGGTCAGGATATGTGCAGTCAGTCCAGCTTGGATTTCCAAGGCTGGCAATTAATACTGAACAAACAAGAACTCAAACTATGAATTATGAAAGAGCTGCAGCATCTGAAACTGACCACAATGAACATTTGACAGATAAACACTTCAGAGTTTGTCATGTCTTTTATGTATTATAATTGTCTCTATATGGTGACTCTATATTTTTTATTAGTGAGTTTTCATTTTTATTTATTTTTTAATCAATTAGTAGAAATTTCAGGCGACCCCATTTAAATTCCAGGCTACCCCACATGGGGGTCTGACCCCAAGGTTGAAAAACACTGCTTTAAATGTATATAAATTAGATAAACTAGTGTCTTTAAGTTTCAAACCAAACCATCCTCTGATACTGAAGTTGCAGATTTTGTAAATCCACCATTCACCATACCTACTCCATGTCCAAACCAATGAAGACAGACTTAAAAAGCAACTTATCTTTCAGCGACAGATTATACGTATCTGTAGTTGCGGAAACACACAAAGGATTCTGTGGACTATACTACTCTATTGTAACAAACGCTGGCTCATGCACTCACCATTGCTTTTGTTTGTATCTATTATGGTCCGCTCTAAATCACAACAGAAAAATGCACATGTTGCAATTTACTGCCGAGGCATTTTTAAGAAAACTACCTACTTATATCTGCAGCCTCTTATCAGTACTCAGGCTTTGGCAAACTGCTTTTTCCTTTTATGTTCCCTGGAATATGCTGTAAACTCCATAACCCAGAAAGACTCTTGTCATTGAAAACCTTTAAAGATATTTTCACGGACAGTCATGAAAGAAACAATCATCACTTTGTTGAAACCTGTACTGAGGAGTCAGAGTTATGGATATCAACTGTGTGCATCTCTGTTCTTTTTACTTTTTTTCATCTTGACCGGGATGTATTTCAAAGTAGAACCTTTCTGATTAGATTTGCATTTAACTTCCTGATGATGCGTGTAATTATTGCAACTTGTTCTTTTTGGTTCTACATTCGTGATGTTTTTTGAGTATATTTTGTAAGATTTATGTATGATTGTTTGATTTCATGATGCTTTTCTTTTTTCTTTTTTTTTTTTTCTTATTGAAGCATAAGCACAACATCTTTCAGTCACATTTATCTGTTCCACATTCCTCGCAGTGTACATATTAAAAACACATTCGCCATCAAACAAGGTACAGTGAGACTAATATATTTCTGGTTGTCTCTGTCCCACTTTCTTAGGGATTCGAACTGATTCTTTTTTTTTTTTTTCATGATGTTGTTTTTACCTCTATAGTCTATATCAGGGGTGTCAAACTCATTTTAGTTCAGGGGCCACATTCAGCTAAATTTGATCTGAAATGGGCCGAACTAGTAAAATAATAACATAATAATATATAAATAATGTCAACTCCACACTTTTCTCTATGTTTTAGAGCAAAAGAGCAAATTTGCATTATGAAAAGGTTTACATCTACAAACGATCCTTTCAAAAGATGTGAATAACATGGACAAACTGAAAAAGTAAGTGTAATTTTAACAATATTCTGTCTCAGTTTATCGTTTACACATGTACATTCTAACTTACAGATCACAGTGGATCTACAAACACACAAACATTTAGCAACAGGCAGAACATTGTTAAAATTGCGCTTACGTCTCTTAAGACATTTCAGGTTGTTCATATTTGTTCAGGTTATTCACATTTTTTTGAAATTAAACTTTGTTTTTAGTGTAAATACATGAATTATTTACATTTACAAGGAGAAAATTTGGAGTTGTCATTATTATGTTATTATGATAGTATTTTACTTGAGATTGAATTGGTCTGAATGTGGAACCTGAACTAAAAGGACTGTTTATTTCTTAGTGTGATTTTTCCATTTCACAAATTCATCCCAAGGGCTGGACTAGACACTTTGGCGGGCCGGATTTGGCCCCCGGGCCACATGTTTGACATCTGTGGTCTATATAGTCTATATAGTCCTATGAGTGTTGGTCTTTTGTATTAAGATGTAAAGTATCATTGAGTATATTGAAAAGTGCTAAACAAATAAAATGCATATTTTATTAGTTACATAATAAAAATACAAAGGTTTTTTTTCTTAAGAGAGTACTATGCTGCATTCCAGGCCGGTTTTTGAGCCCGTAAGTCACGACTTCAAACCACGACTCACGACTTTATAACGTTCCAGGCAAGTCACGCCAAACTGCCTGAGCGCAAGGAACTGAGATAGTCAGATGTAAACAAACCAGCATGGCGGACTGTACGTTTTGCTCATTTATACAGGGTGGGGAAGCAAAATTTACAATGAACATTTAGTTGTTTCTTCTCAGCAGGCACTACGTCAATTGTTTTGAAACCAAACATATGATGTCATAATCATACCTAACACTATTATCCATACCTTTTCAGAAACTTTGCCCATATGAGTAATCAGGAAAGCAAACGTCAAAGAGTGTGTGATTTGCTGAATGCACTCGTCACACCAAAGGAGATTTCAAAATAGTCGGAGTGTCCATAAAGACTGTTTATAATGGAAAGAAGAGAATGACTATGAGCAAAACTATTACGAGCAAGTCTGGAAGATACTATTAAAGAAGAATGGGAGAAGTTGTCACCCGAATATTTGAGGAACACTTGCGCAAGTTTCAGGAAGCGTGTGAAGGCAGTTATTGAGAAAGAAGGAGGACACATAGAATAAAAACATTTTCTATTATGTCAATTTTCTTGTGGCAAATAAATTCTCACGACTTTCAATAAACGAATTGGTCATACACTGTCTTTCAATCCCTGCCTCAAAATATTGTAAATTTTGCTTCCCCACCTTGTAATCATTTCTATCGCCAAAGGTGCTTGTTAATTGCTTATTTGAGGGAAACAAAGGAGTAAAAACAGCACATAAAGCAAGAAAAGCTGTTATACTTTTATGTAATGTTATTTGTACACTGTAACAAATGTTACCGTTAAATAACAGTAAAATACTGGCAGCTAGAGTTGCCAGCATGCTACTGTTATTCTATAGTATTTCTACTGTGATCTCCAACTACAGTTTCTTACTGTAAAAAGTATTACGGTACTGGGCTGTACATAATGTACCTTTTACAGTAAAATACTGTTAGCCACAGTTGCTGCATTTTACAGTAACTACCGTATTCCAAGAAACAATACATTACTGTAAAATGTATTTAACCCTTTCATGCGCAGTGGTCACTCCAGTGGACAGTTTATTCCACAGCTATTCTCCTGTATATTCATGGATTTTTGTTGTTCTTTTCATTGTTGTTTTTTGTTTGTTTGTTTGTTTTTTTTACACATATCTTTACTAAAGTTTTAAGACACTCCATATCTTTTCTGACGTGAATTGGTATCATTATGTAGATCTCTCCTGATCATAAACCCCCAGAATCACAAATCCTCCCCATAGTTTTCACACAATTTATCAGTAAATACATGTTTCTGTGCATCAAAAATTAAACGTGTGGTGTCCAGCTGAGTGCACATTTTGCCACTTTATGAAAAATAGGTTCATAAGAAATTGTTTTCATCATTTTTTTAATGTATTTTTTACATTTTTTAAATTCTCTTTATTTTATTTATGTATCTATTTTTTTTTAAAGAAAATTTTCAATCGCATTGTTTTTTTCATGCCTAAAGAGGAATAAAAACAGTCAGGAAAAATTTTGATTAAGGTTCTCATAATTCATGCATGAAAGGGTTAATGTAATATTTACGTATAACACAGCAAAAAGCTAGGATTTTACATTTCAAGTTACATTTTAAAATACAAAATCATGAACGTTGCTAGAAAAAGCTCACACAAGAGATGACATTATATACCATGTAAATTGACACACTGTTTAGTTTAACGGTGTCCACTTTGCAGCTAGCACGTATGCTTCAACTTAAAATAGCTGCATGTTTGCTACATACGGTTAGCACCCCGAAATATGCGTTATTATCACGCGTGTTATACCGTGCAAGTTGCGTCTGGTGTGAACGCAGTTTATGGAGGCAATTAATGTTTAATGAACCCAAAATGCCACAGTTACGTTGATAAAATCACAATTACCTTTATAAATGAACAACTGGAGCAGGATGAGTTCTGGCAGTGTTGGTAGAAGCATCAGGTGACCTCCGTTCCTTGTACATAAAAATGTTTAGTTTTTTCTTCTGCTCAAAACAAAAAAAATATTAAATAAATAAAATAAATAGTTACCACATTATTATTATTAGTAGTAGTAGTAGTAGTAGTAGTATAGTTCACCTTTATTTATCAATGTATTTGCTCTGATATTAGTTCCTTGTACATAAAAATGTTTAGTTTTTTCTTCTGCTCAAAACAAATAAATGAATAAGTAAAATAAATTGTTATTATTATTATTATTATTATTAGTATAGTAGTAGTAGTAGTAGTAGTAGTAGTTCACCTTTATTTATTAATGTATTTGCTCTGGTATTAGTTCCATGTACACATACAAATGTTTAGTTTTTTTTGTTTTGCTCAAAACAAATAAATGAATGAATAAATAATAGTAATAATAGTAATAATTACTATTATTACTATTATTATTATTATTAGTAGTAGTAGTAGTAGTAGTAGTAGTTCACCTTATTTATTCATGTATTTGCTCTGGTATTAGTTCCTTGTACACATAAAAATTGTTAGTTTTTTTCTTCTTCTCAAAACAAATAAATAAATAAGTAAAATAATAGTTATTATTATTATTATTTTATTATTATTATTTATATTATTATTATTGTTATATTATTATTATTATTATTATATTATTATTTATTATTATTATTATTATTATTAATAGTAGTAGCAGTAGTAGTTCACCTTTGTTTATTAGTATTTGCGCTGGTATTACTTCCTTGTACATAAAAATGTTTAGTTTTTTTTTCTTTTGCTCAAAACAATAAATGAATAAATAAATAAATAATAGTTACTATAATAATAGTAATTATTATTATTATTATTAGTAGTAGTAGTAGTAGTATTAGTAGTAGTAGTTCACCTTTATTTATTAATGTATTTGCTCTGATATTAGTTCCTTGTACACATAAAAATGTTTAGTTTTTTTCTTATGCTCAAAACAAATAAATGAATAAATAAGTAAAATAAATAGTTATTATTATTATTATTATTATTAGTATTAGTAGTAGTAGTAGTAGTAGTAGTAGTAGTAGTAGTAGTAGTAGTATATTGTGGTAGTAGTAGAGAAACTAAGCCTTTAGATCCAGGTGAACCATCCATGTCTGAACTTGCCTGATGGTTAAAAACATTCCTCTCAAGAAAATAGGACCCCATCCTCATATTTCCACTTTTTTTTTTTTTTTTTTAAGACATCAGGGTCAGAACTTTCTGTCAGGAGACATAAATAGAGGTGAGTTTTTAGGAGTTTATTTGGACTGTGATGTTTCGGAACGCACTAAACATTTTAATGTCGTCAACAAAATGTTAAATTTAACCACCAAACAGATTCAGGTCCTCGGTAAAGTACTGAATTAATTTTCCTGTTGCAGCACATTATTGTGGAGCCGCAGGGTGACCTTAATTCTACCGTCGCTCCCATTTGCAATTCAGAGATAAAACTCTGCGCGCGTTTTTACAGAGAAGATACAAAATGACCTTCATTACTCAGCAAACCCATTTAGAAACCGCAAAATAACCTTCACCGTACAGTAGTGAGCTGCTGTGAATGGACGCTTTTAAAACAGCACGAGTCTCAGTCAGGACGACCTTCACTGCTTATCCAAACTTTACTGCCCTGCACACCACACACACACACACACACACACACACACACACACACACACAGGACCTGTTTCATTAAAAAACAAACGAAAAAAAAAAAAATAAAATACATACCAGTCAGAACCAAACAAAGAGAAAGTCATTTCCCTGGGGGCCAGCCTCCTGAAATGTCATGTATGCATCTTTCATGGCATGTTACACTTGACAGTATGTGGCAGTGGTTGGGTCTGCTGAATATGTATGACAGCACCACACTGAGTGACTACACTTATGTCTTTTACAGGAGCATCATTTTTTCCATAATGGAAACTGACACACTGGAGAGATATGTACATACTGGATCTTTAAATAATTACTGCAAATAGGTAGATAAAATAAAATTTTAAAATTTTAAAAAGTGTATCCATTCTTCTATGCGTATTTTCTCTTTACTTGAGAAAAAATAAGAAAAAAGTCAGAGAAATAAATAATATAAATAAATAAGTTGGGGGGTGGGGGTTATGTGGTAATTTGTCTTTATTTTTTATTTTTTTGCATTTTTCTAAACATTTTTCTAAAGGAAAATATCAAAATATGCATTATATGTTCATGGAACGAAAGTAAAAATGTTAAACTGAAAGATGGAACACATGAGGTAGGATGCAATACAAATGTCCTGGAATTTCACACTGAACAGATGTGAATGTACTACATCTTTAAATACTTGCTGCAAATAGGTAGATAAAATAAAATAAAATAAAAAGTGTATCCATTCTTCCATGTGTATTTACTCTTTACTGGAGACAAAATAAGAAAAAGTCAGAAATCAAAAATAAATAAATAAATAATAATAGGGGTGGGGGTTATTATGATAATTTGTCAATTTTTTTTCTTTTTTTTTTTTTCATTTTTTGCATTTTTATAAAAAAAAAATTCTAATGGAAAATATCAAAATTGCATTATGTGTTTATTGAACAAAAGTAAAAATGTTAAACTGAAAGATGGAACACATACTGAGGTAGGATGCAATACAAATGTCACTGGAATTTCACACTGGACAGATATGAATATACTACATCTTTAAATACTTGCTGCAAACAGGTAGATAAAATAAAATGAAAAAATTAGGAAAGTGTATCCATTCTTCTATTTGTATTTACTCTTTACTGGAGAAAAATAAGAAAAAAGTCAGAAAAATAAATAATAAATAAATAAATAAATAAATAAAACAAATAATAAATAAATAGGGGGGTGGGGGTTATTGTGACAATTTGTCAGTTTTTTTTTTTTTTTTTTTTTTTTCTTTTTTTTGCATTTTTATAAACATTTTTCCAATGGAAAATATCAAAATATGCATTATATGTTTATGGAACAAATATAAATGTTAACTGAAAGATGGAACACATACTGAGGTAGGATACAATACAAATGTCACTGGAATTTCGCACTGGACGATATGAATATACTACTTCTTTAAATACTTGCTGCAAACAGGTAGATAAATAAAATGAAAACTTTAAAAAGTGTATCCATTCTTCTATGTGTATTTACTCTTTACTAGAGAAAAAATAAGAAAAAGTCAGCAAAAAAAAAAAAAAAACATTTGGGGGGTATTGTGATAATTTGTCAGTATTTTGCATTTTTAGACACATTTCCAATGAAAATATCAAAATATGACTTAAATATGTTATAAATAACTAAAAATGTTAAATTGCATTTGGTAGCTGCTCACTGAAATTCCACACTGAACAGATGTTATGTTATATGTTTAAATGGTTGCTGCAAATAGGCAGGTTAAAAAAAAAAAAAAAAAAAAAAAAGTGTATCCATTATTGTATGTGTATTTACTCTTTACTGGAGAAAAAATAAGAAAAAAGTCAGCAAAAAAAAAAAACCCTTTTGGGGTGGAATATTGTGATAATTTGTCAGTATGTTGCATTTTTATCCACATTTCCAATGAAAAATATCAAAATATGAATGAAATGTGTTTATGAAACAAAAGAAAAATGTTAAATTGCATTTGGCTGCTCACTGGAATTCCACACTGAACAGATGTTATGTTATATGTTTAAATAGTTGCTGCAAATAGGCAGGTTAAAAAAAAAAGGGTATCCATTCTTCCATGCATATTTACTCTTGGGAGAAAAATGAAAAATAAATAAATAAATAATAAATAAATAAATAATAAACAGCAAATAAAACACAAACAAACATTTCTATAGGTAATTTGGTTGTTTTAATACATGTAAAATTCTTTATTAAATATTAAATGTAAAAAAAAATATGCAAAATGTCGTGAAGTTTGGGCAAAAAACTGTATTTTAATTATGGAAAATTACCATATTTTAATGAGATGTTTTTTTTTTCTGTTATTTTACAGTATTTTTCAGCACCCCTTCTGCCGGAATATTACCGGGGTTTTTTTTTTTAGGGTTTTTTTTGTTGTTTTTTTTACAGTGTGTTCCATCCCTTTTATTTTCCCCCCATCCTGACCACTGACTCCCATTTCCACACAACTGTTTAAGGCCCACCTTTTCATTCGTTGCTTTTCCACTGACCCTGAAATTGTGCAAATATAACTTGCACATAAAAATTTACCTAATGGAAAAACGACAATTTCACCCAAAAACTCATTTTTGATTAAAAGTTTTTGCGCTGGTGAGAGGTGTTTTTTTTTTTGTTTGTTTGTTTGGTTTTTTTTTTGGGTGTAGTGCAAATGGTATATCACACAAAACTGCAATGGAAAGACCTTTTTTTGCAGCTGCAGTCAGATGAATTAAAAAAACAGATGTTGACATATGTTACAACAAGTGAAGAAGAAGACACGTGTCTGTATGTGTGGACACACCAGGAAACCCAATCATTTTTATTTAGTACGAGATAGGGGTAATATATAATAATAATAATGAATATATCTGTAAATGAACACCATATTTATTTTTGTTGCCATGTTTATGGAATGACTTCTCATGTCCTCTCGCGATAGAAAATAAACAAATCATCGCATTTGTGATTTAATGGAAAAACCGACATACGCACTTCTGTTTTTTTGACATTTAGTAAATATCAGTAAAGTTTTGCACAAATGTCCAATGGAAAGTAACTATTCTTTCTATCTTTAGGATAGACTTAGAGGGTAAATGTGCATTTCATTCTCAGTCTCCTTTTAGAACCCCTTTAAGAAAGCCCTACTTTTGTTTTACTCCTTTTTACTCCTCGGCCAACTTGGGGCCAAAGGGGTATTGGAATTGTTTTGTTGTCTGTCTATTCAACATCATAATTGCATTATCTGAAGAATGCATTGAAATCTGCGCCTAATGTACACTACCAGTCAAAAGTTTGGACTCACCTTCTTATTTAAATGGCATGAGAGTGCTCAGCATCACTGGGAACTCCTTTAAGACTGTTGGAAAATTTCAGGTGACTACGTCATAAAGCTCATCGAGAGAAAGCCAAAGAATGTGTAAAGCAGTAATAAAAGCAAAATTTGTCTATTTTGAAAAATCTAAAATATAAAACCTTTGAGTTATGTCACACTTTTTTTAACTGGATAATTCCATATGTGTTCATTCATAGTTTTGATGCCTTCAGTGAGAATCTACAATGGAAATAGTCATGAAAATAAAGAAAAACCAGGTGAGTCCAAACTTTTGATTGGTAGTGTATACTGTAGATCACAGTGTCAAACATGCGGCCCAGGGCCAAATCTGGCCCACCAAAGGGTCCAATCTGGCCCATGGGATGGATTTGTGAAATGTAAAAATTACACTGAAATATTAACAATCAAGGATGTTAAAATGATTTTAACTCAGATTCCACATACAGACCACTTAGGTATCAAGTAGTCAGACCAGTAAAATACTATCATGTTAAACCTATAAATAATGAAAACAACCAATTTATCTTTGTTTTAGTGTAAAAAAGTAAAAAAAATGGCATGATAATGTTGATGTTAACAAACTATTCTTTTACAAGAAATGTGAATAACCTGAAAGGTCTGAAGAGATGCATGCAATTTTATCAATATTCTGCATGTTATTAAATGTTTTGTGTATTTGTAGTTGTAATGTAAGTTGTAATGCACATGTGTAAATGACAAACTGATAATGTGAGGCACAATATTGCTAAAATTGTACTTGTTTTTCTTAAGATGTTTCCAGTTGTTCATGTTATTCAGATTTTTACCTCCGCCAAGGAGGTTATGTTTTTGCCAGGGTTTGTTTGTCTGTCCGTTAGTGTGCAACATAACTCAAAAAGTTATGGACAGATTTGATGAAATTTTCAGGGTTTGTTGGAAATGGGATAAGGAAGAAATGATTAACTTTTGGGGGTGATCCGGAAGAAATCCTGGATTCTGGATCACTTTGAAATTTTCGTTAACATTGTGGTAAATGGGGCCAAAATTTTCGTTTCCCAAATCTCGCTTAATTATTGACCAAAACTCATGAAATTTAACTCAGGAACTGACAATGGGGTCCTCTATCACATTTCAAAGGCTGATCCAGATCTGATCCAGAAGGCGGATTTTATTTTAAAAAACAAATGTAGGATTTGTATCACCGATTATGTGGGGAATTTTTGCGCTTGGCGGAGGTCTGCGCTCTCCGAGTGCTTTTCTAGTTGTAGATGTAAACATTATCATAATTTAATTTTACTTTTTTCACTGTTATTATTTTACTGGTCCAGCCCACTTGAGATCATATTGGGCTGAATGTGGCCCCTGAACTAAAATCAGTTCGACACCCCAGCTGTAGATACAGGGGCCCTACCAAGTGTGGGCCCCATGAAAACATAAATGTTGTAGACCCTTCATAAATTCAGTATCTTCTCAATCTGTCAATCAATCTCAATCTGACTTTAACCCTTTCATGCATAGTGGTCACTACAGTGGACAGTTACTCTACAGCTTTACTCTTGCATATTCATGGGTTTTGTTGTTTTAGTTCCATATCAACCAACACAGTGAACACTTATGCATCATCTCATAAACTGCAATTCATACCATTATTGTCACTATGCTGTTCTTGATTGGTTCTTGAGTGGAAATGAATTGTTAATATTTATTTTTTTGCATATTATCTCCATGAAGTGAGTAATAACTAGTATTAGAATATGTTAAAATGTGAGAAAACATCAGATTAGCTGCATTAACCCTTTCATGCACTGTCCGCTCCAGTGGACAGTTATTCTCCAGCTGTTCTCTTGTATATTAATGGGTTTTGTTGTTTTAGTTCCATATCAGCCAACACAGTGGACACTTATGCACCATCCCATACACTGTAATTCAGATCATTACTGTAACTTTACTGTTCTTGATAAACCTGATCTGCACTAACATGTTTAAGTGTAAATCAATTGTTTTGTTAGACAAGAAGGTTTTTTTTGCATATTATCTCCATGAAGTGAGTAATTACTAGCATTAAAATATGTTAAATGTGAGAAGACATCAGATTAGCAGCATTAAAAATGTTTTTATTTCATTGTTTTCATATCACTTTCTGATATTGGGTTTTAAACACGTTTCTTTTTTCAAAAAATTAAATGCATGGATATTTTTGTAACTCCATAGAAAAAAAAAAACTCGATCACATTGTTTTTTTCATGGCTAAACACTGAAGAAAAAAATCTTGACTAAGGTTCTCATAATTCGTGCATGAAAGGGTTAAACATGGTTTCATTTCACTGTTTTCATATCACTTTATGATATCGGGTTTTAAATACATGTTTCTTTGCTTCAAGAATAAAATTCATGGTGTAGCTGAGTGGACATTTTTGTAACTCCATGAAAAACAGGTTGATTTAAAAAAAAAAAAAAAAAATTCAATCACATTGTTTTTTTTTTCATGCCTAAAGAGGAATAAAAACACTCAGGAAAAAAAAAAATCTTGATTAAGGTTCTCATAATTCATGCATGAAAGGGTTAAACTTCATAGTCATGTAAAGGCAGTGGTGAAGCTGTTCTTTACCACTTGTGGTATTGCAGTTTTTTTGTTTTTACCATTGTTGGTATGTAATTATTATCCTGTAAGTTGACAGTTAACTGTTACCTGTGGTAACACCAGCAGGAATGTACTTTGTTTCTATTTTTTTTTTACACACATTTTGTTTATGCAATGTAAATACTGTCAAATGAGTTCATTCTAATTTGGTATAGGCCTATTTTGTTCTATTTTGTCCATTGTTCTGACTTGAAGTGGAAGGACAGGAGTGAGTATTTAAAATGTTATTATGTTCAGTTATTTAATGATGAGAATGGGGGTAGGATTAAAAAAGTTTTTCTTCTTCCCACTCCTTTTCGAGTATAAATGAATGATTTTTTTTTTTTTTTTTAATATACAAAAAAAAAAAAAAATTGTCTAACAAAAATTGATTTATACTCAAACATGTTACTGCAGATCAGGTTTATCAAGAACAGCACAGTTACAACTAGAAAAGCACTCGGAGAGCGCAGACCTCCACCAAGGCTGATCAGTGGCCCCCCCCCCTGGGCCCCCCCACGCCAAGGAGGTTATGTTTTTGCCAGGTTTGGTTGTTTGTTTGTTTGTCTGTCTGTTTGTCTGTCCATTAGTGTGCAACATAACTCAAAAAGTTATGAACAGATTTGGAGGAAATTTTCTGGTCTGCGCCCCCCCCGTGGCCCCCCCCACCCCCGATCACCACCAAATTTAATCATTTCTTCCTTATCCCATTTCCAACAAACCCTGAAAATTTCATCCAAATCTGTTCATAACTTTTTGAGTCATGTTGCACACTAACGGACAGACAAACAGACAGACAGACAAACTAGAAGCCCTCGTAGAGCGCAGACCTCCGCCAAGGCTGATCAGTGGCCCCCCCGTGGGCCCCCCCATGCCAAGGAGGTTATGTTTTTGCCAGGGTTTGTTT
>NC_043970.1:47959015-48061515 GCF_902148855.1 Sphaeramia orbicularis | reverse complement strand
TAGTCCACACCTGAAGTTGCAGCAGAGAAATACTTAAACACAAATTATACTACATTCAGCGTTATAAGTCATTTTGTAATCATATTACTTTCATAGCCCTTCATAATTTGACAAATTAAATTATTTTGAAACTCAACAGTGAAATACACAATTTCACTTCATCCTTCAGTTCGTTCCATAGCTTGACACCAATAACTGAAAAATGTAAAGTAAGAACAAACGTTAAATATCACAGTGTTTCAAACACAAACATCCCTCTTAAATTATAATGTCCTTCTCTTAACTTAAAATTTTCTGAATACAAAAAGGAAGGTTTTTACTTTTAACGCGAAACATAAATTCCATTGTTTTTAAATATACAATATCAAAAATTTTAGTAAACCAGATTCTACAAAAACCTTACCAGAGAAAACGCTGCAATATTAGTATCACATTAGTGTTACCTCTGTCGTCTCCATGTTTGTTATTACTGACTTTCTTCTTCTTCTTCTTCTTCTTCTCAAAAATGTTATTCTTCTTCGTGGTATTTGTCCAGTATGGTTAATTCAGAGCGGCGCCCCCTGGTGGATTAATTGAGAAACGCTCATTCCAACACATAAAATGTCAGTAGCAGCACTTTGTTCCAGTCAGACTAATGACAACGACAATAAAGCACATTTACAAAAGGAACTGACAACTGGAATGGGATTATTAAGTACTGTATCGGTACTCGGTATTGGCAAGTAAGCAAATCTATACTCAGTGCCAATGAAAACGCAACACTTGAAGATTCTTATATTTTTTTTTAAATCGATGAGGATTTTTTATTCCATAAGCTCTTTGGAATTAATCATAGGCCATTTCTATACAGTAAAAATAAAAAAATCACATCCAAATTTGTTGACAAAAATAAGGATAAAGAAAGAAACTCAAGGACCTCCAAAACCAAAAGTCACAAAGCGGTCCCGGAGGTGCTGCAGCTCAGTGTAGCGATCCTGCTGTGGTGGTCACACGTGTTCGTCCAGGGCGAGGTCTGTCTGCAGTTGAGCCAGTTTCTTCATGCCTTTGTTGCATCCTGACTATAGTGGACACATGGCATCCAAAACGGCGCGACACCTGCCGAGCAGAGATTCCGGCCTCCAGGAGCCCCATAGCATGGCATCTGTGGTCACGTGTCAGTCTAGGCATCGCTGAGTTATTGCAAATGATTTTCCTGCTTTTCAGCTTGCCTTTTTATACAGAACATGAGCACTCCTTAACTGACCACAGTTCCTTAAGTTGAGCAGTTCATTGCTGAGCAGTGAGAAAAACAAGTCTTATGAATGCAGACAAGTTCATTCAAGTGTGACAATAGCTCAGCCCGTCTCAGGTTGTTAAGAAATTGTCTGGGATTATCTTATACAGGTGAAACTGAACATATTGATGCAGCGCAGGAACAATAAAACACATTCAATGTTGTGTTTTCATTGGCGCTGAGTATAAGTACTTGTACTCGGTCTGGAAAAAGTGTTATCGGTGCATCCCTAGGAATAAAGTTTCAGACCATAGACAAGTGATGAAAAATGAACCTCACCAAACCTTTGGAATACATGCAACTGCTACAGAGCTGTCACTGTCTGTTGTATTTACAGCCTCCTGAATATTAATAATAAATAAATACACATGGAAAATCAGTGGAACCATCTCAGTCAGAAAAGGCATGTTGGCAAGTGTTCAACGTGTTAAGACGCACATTTTTTTTTCTTTTGGCAAATGAATGCAATGATTTTTACCTCCGCCAAGGAGGTTATGTTTTTGCCAGGGTTGTTTGTTTGTTTGTCTGTTTGTCTGTCCGTTAGTGTGCAACATAACTCAAAAGCTATGGACAGATTTTGATGAAATTTTCAGGGTTTGTTGGAAATGGGATAAGGAAGAAATGATTAAATTTGGTGGTGATCGGGGGTGGGGGGCCCCACGGGGGGGCCCATTTCCAACAAACCCTTAAAATTTCATCAAAATCTGTCCATAACTTTTTGAGTTATGTTGCACACTAACGGACAAACAACAAACAAACAAACAAACACAACAACAAAACCCTGGCAAAAACATAACCTCCTTGGCGTGGGGGGGCCCACAGGGGGGGCCACTGATCAGCCTTGGCGGAGGTCTGCGCTCTCCAAGTGCTTCTAGTTTTGCCAGGGTTTGTTTGTCTGTCTGTTTGTCTATCCGTTAGTGTGCAACATAACTCAAAAAGTTTAGACAGATTTGGATGAAATTTTAAGGGTTTGTTGGAAATGGGATAAGGAAGAAATGATTAAATTTTGGTGGTGATCGGGGGTGGGGGGCCCATGGGGGGGGGGGGGGGGGGGGGGGGGCACTGATCAGCCTTGGCGGAGGTCTGCGCTCTCCGAGTGCTTCTAGTTTTACTTTGTTTTCTGTGTTTATTATGAATTTGTCAATTTATGCTAAAAAAAAAAAAAGAAAGAAGTCCTTGAGTCCTTATCTCAATCAATACGGTCCACTACGGACACAGGGACATGTCTATGCTGTCCATATGCAAATCCAGGCCCTTATACTATCAGTATTTAGAAAAGATTTAACTTTTTTTTTTTTTTTTATAAATCATCAAGTGAAGTCGTTTTTCCATTAGGTACATTTTTATGCGCAAGTTATGTTTGTGCAATTTGAGGGTCAACGGGAAAGCGACTATTGACAGACAGGAGGTGTGTTTGACTTAATATGAATCCAAAGAGGTGGAGGTGCAAGTGAAGGAACTTGTCACTCATCTGAAACTAAAATCTATTATAGATGACAAAGTATGCGTCACTGTCTAAATATAGTTGGACCTGATTGTACATGAAATGAACATGGAGATAGATGAACAACCATTCATTTGCACTTAAGGACAATTTATGACCAATTCTACTGTTAAAGTGCATGACTTTGAATAGTGGGCGGAACCCTGGAGTACTTAGAGGGAACCCACGCAGACCCCACACAGAAAGAACAGTTGCTAACATTATTCTCACACTGTGCCTATGTCTATTTTTATCAGACTTTTTTTTTTTTTTCTTCTCTTTGAGCCACGAATGTACGGATAAAAACGCCCCTAAGCCATCTCTGCCTGGAGGGTGTTTTGCATTCATTCATTTAAGTCAATAACTCTCTTTACTGTTGCATCATTTTATCTATTTATTGTGTCCTCAACCCCCTGCTGTTTATAGTTATATTCTGTGTATAGTTTATATTCTTTTGATTTTTGCAATTTTTTTTGTACTTGTTTTGGTTCGGTTTGTTTCTTTACACTCTAGCAGCTGATTGAATTCCTACAAATTGAGTTTATACATTGCCAGTGACTCACAATAGATCCATCAACATTTTGGAAACAGTAGGTCAAAATTCAAATTTTTTTTATTATTGTTTTTTTTTTTAAATATCTTTTGATCTAATTTTTTTTTTTTTTTTTCCACAACTGTATAACCCCAATTTGGTCTGAATTCAACCAATAATTTTGCTGCTATAGACATTTGAAATTTCGCCCATTATAAGTAAATGAGGAAAAAAAAAAAAAGATTTAAAAATTCATTAAAAAAAATGGATTCAACCTGGAGTATCAAACAAAGAAACAAACAAACCGAACCAAAACAAGTACAAAAGATAGTTTATGTGCCTGGCACCACTTTTTTTTCTACTATGTTTATTGTTGCAATGTGGGGCCTTCGAGTTTTGTAATTTCAGTTTTCTGTTTACGATGTACATGTATGGCAAAACTGACAAAAAAAACTGACTTCAGCAATGGGCTCAGATTTTTGGGGGTTCTTTGTTTAATGTTAAGTATCTTTACCTATTAGAGGCAGAATGTTAAAGAATCTATTCCTAAAGCAATGTAGCACAGCACTCACAAGAATTTATTTTACAGTATTAAATAATTAAACCAGGGGTCTCAAACATGTGGCCTGGGGGCCAATGCAGCCGCCAAAGGTTTCCAATCCGGCCCCTGGGATGAATTTACGAAGTGCAAAAACTCCACAGTCAAGGCTGTGGAACTCATGTTTGTTCCAGTTTCCACATACAGACCAGTATGATCTACAGTAGAATAATGATGATTTTTTTTTCTTTTTACACAGAAAAGTATAGTTAAAATACATTTGCAAATGTATCATATTTTCACAAATATTTCTTATCTATTATGAGATTAAACCGTTAATTTAAAGTTTAATACTGTAAAATAAATAAATAAATAAATAAACAAGATAAAATTACTGACAGTTAACCATAAAAGAAGTATTTGTTCTGTAAGTTTAACAAGATTTGTTTGTTAATCGACAAATATCTTGTGTAATTACAGGAGGTTTCACAAGAAAAATATTGAATAAATGTATTTTTGTGAATATAAAACATTTATAAGCACTGATAACTGTCCCAAATACAGTTATCAGTGGATTGTACAACTTAGTCTCATTGAAAATTAGATAGATAGATAGATAGATAGATAGATAGATAGATAGATAGATAGATAGATAGATGATAGATAGATAGTAGAGATAGATAGATAGATAGCTAGATAGATAGTAGATAAAGGTAATTTGATTGTTTTAATACATATAAATATTCTTAAACATTAAAAAGTCTAAAAAAAAATATGCAAAATCTCATGTAAATTTAGGGCAAAAAACTGTATTTTAATTATGGAAAATTACCGTATTTTTATGAGATGGTTATTTTCCATTATTTAACAGTATTTTTTCAGCACCCCAGCTGCCGAAATAATACCGGTTTTTTATGGTGTTTTTTTTTATTTACAGCGTAAAAAGAAAAAGTTAAGGATATTTCATTTTTTTTTGGTCATTTTTGCCATTGTAAATAAAACTATGTCTGATCATTTAAAAAAAAATGTTTCAATTCAGACAAAGTAAAAAGCGCTGTGTAAGAATCCCAAATGAAAAAAAAATAGCCCCCAAATTAAAATATCCTTTTTGTTTGTGGTGTAGGAAGGTCAGATAGGTGACAAAACAAAAAAAAGTGTTCAGAGAACGCAAACCTCCACCAAGCACCCCGATTGGTGTGCATGTGTGGATGGACTATTTCTTTTTAAATTAAACAGTTTTCAGGTTGTTCCTACAGCAGGAAAAGTTGAAGCTTGGTACCAGTCATGTTTATGTCAAATTATATTCAATTCCAATCAATATTTGTTGAGTTATAATGAAAAATGTGTGGTAAATGGGATTTTCAATGTTAAATGGAAATATCCACAGAGTTCACATTCCACAGTGGATGTGGACAATTTTGTGCCAGATACAAGATATTGTATAACTACGGGTGGATCAAATTGGAGGCTAATCAGTCATTTTGAATTTTTGATGAGTTTTCGAAAATTGCTCAATGATCAGAGATAGGAGAATTTTAGATTTGTGACCTTAAACTTTGGCCTACTTGGCCCAAACTTAATGGGCTGGTCCCAGGCCTAGGCCTATCTGTGGGTACAATTTGGTAAGATGGTTGGAATAGTTTTCCCGTAAAGCTGCTAACAAACAAACAAACAAACATGCAAACACGTGATCACAATACCTCCTGGCGGAAGTAATATCCTACAAAAAATAATGGCTCCTTATTTTCTTCTCGGTTTGATGTGGAAAAAAAAAAAAATTACATTATGCCTATAAATAATGACAACTTCAAATTTTTGTCTTTGATTTACTGCAGAAATATTACATTTACAAACTATCCTGTAACAAAAACTGTGAATCTGAACAAATATGACACCTGAATGTCTTAAGAAAATTAAGCACAATTCTAACAATTTTCTGCCCGTTACTAAGTTTTTAGTGTCTGTTGTAGATCTGATCCATAATGCAGTATGTATAAATGATAAGTTGGGGCATAATATTGTGATAGGGATCGTATTAAATGGTAGTTGAATGTGGACTTTAAATTTTGCTCTACAATGTCAGTGTGAATATCATACATCATACATCATGAACCAAAATGGAGAAGACAAAAAGTAATGTTGCAGGTTGTTTTGCTTGAAGAATCTTTTATTTTTGCAGATGTGTCCTCCTTTGTACTGAACAGTCAGTGTTACGCTCGGTCTAGGGGTTGCCGAGACGCAACATGAGTGAGACTCCCCTCCCCCCCATGTCCCTTAACAAGCAGGAGCAAATTATCAAAATGACCAGCAACCATGGAACTGCAGTATGGATATTTATTTACAAAAAAAAGAAAAATTAAATCAGGTAAGGGAATCATATTCTACAAACACAAAATGAAGGAAACTAAATACAACAATCGTGCCGACAAAAACTTAAAGAAAAGGATTCCCTCCTTGTATCACAGGTCTACAAAGTTCCACAAAAATGTACAAAAGGCTGGTCTGCACACAGGGGAGGATGGAATGAGAGGAGTCCGGGGAGTGAATGAAAATCTGTCCTTTAAATCTCCCGGCCTCACTCCAAAGCACCAATCCGAAGCAGCCGGCACACCACACCACTCCTGCAGCTCATCCTCAATCAGCTGCTGCCAGCAGAACACAGCACACCTGCAGCCATCTTCCTTTAACTGCTATCTGTTGGAGGGAAAACAGAAACAGAACACACCCACACAACAAGGAAGAGAACACAGAAAAAACTACAAAAATACACAACAGAACAAATGGCACAGCCCATGACAGAATCAACAAAAAATACTACCCTTAACATCAGTGTCAGGTCAGGTTGGGGTGTGCTGAACTCCGAGAAAAGGTCAGAAAAAGATCTTATCTTGCAGCTTTGTGGTAAAAGCGAGCTGAGTTCATCTTGATTATGAACTAGGGACTGTCTGTGGTCAAGAATTGCTCAAGTGTTAGAAACTAGACGTACTTACGGAACTCTTTGTGGTTTAACTATGCAGTGTAAGCTAAATTGTTGGTGCAAATGTCAAAGCGAAGGTGTGTTAACTCAGGTGAACTTTCTAATGTGTTTCTTGTTAGAAATGAACTAAGGTGGGGTTATTGACGTAACTGTGACATGTTTTACCCAGCAACGAGTGTTCAACCAGTCATGAGATTATGTACCTAATATGGAAGTCTTCCAAGTGACTGAAGACTATAAAAATGTGATGACAAGATGAGACAAGTGGGAGACGAATAGTGTGTTTGATGCTAGACTAATTGATAACTGACTTCTTTCCTTTTTGTAACCATTTTCCTATTTTTGCCTGAAGCAATAAATCAAACTATTATTTTAACTTTTTAAAATCTCAAACCTTCTCTTTGGTGAGTTCTTCCATTTTCTCCTGGTTTGGTCCATCCATCCGAACATAACTGGTGAGTTAATTTAAATTACTCGACACCCCCGCCCCCCCCCCCCCCAGCCCGGGATTTAACCAGACGGCCATTTTTACTGGAAGTATTGAAGTAAGGTGGAAGAAACACCGGCGGTCATGTGTTCCGCATGGGCACGCAGTTTAAGTCAGAGCAAAGTGGAAAGAGTACCCGGTGTATAAAATATAAAGATGTCTGACGCTGCGTAAATTCATTAACCGAAATTTAATTGTGGTTTTTGAGATTTACTGTTACTGGCGTGTTCAAGAATATTGTTAAAATTGCACTTATTTTCTAGAATTTCATTTTTCAGGTTATTCACATCTTTTTATTTGGATAGTTTATAAAAGTATGTTCATAATTTGATTGTTTTTTTGTTTGTTTTTTTGCACTAAAACACAGACAAAATTTGGAGTTGTCAGTATTTATACGTTATTATGTTATTATTTCACTGGTCCGGCCCACTTGAGATCAAATCAGGGCTGAGAGAAAATGAGTTTGAGACCCCTGAATTAAACCCTTTGGAGTATAATTATAATAGCCTGTTATAATAACAGCCTATTTGATGGACTCCTTCTTTTTTACACATGAGAGGTGTTGATTTCTCATCTAACAAAGAGAAAGAACATTTTAGAGATAGTTTTTACCCATATCTTTATTAATTTCAGCCAGATTCTGACTGTGTTATTCTCTTTTCAAATATTAATAACAGTGCTGCTAGTTTCGATATGACACAAGAATTACATGGTATAAAAAAAATATATAATGTAGTATTTTAGATCCACGGTGCTGACAGACACCATAAAGAAGCACAAAATCTCAAGGAGAGAAGGGAACTTTTTAATTATAAGATGAAAGAAAAGTCGTTTTTCTTTTTTTTTCCGAGGAGATATTCTTGGCTCGATTCCAAGGGGAAGGTGAAGGACGGGGCCGTTTTAGTAGGCCAGGTCTATTTTGGGTTATGGGAGAACAATGTTTCTCCAATTTTTCATCTGACTAACAGATGGAGAGGGGGACGAGCTGGGCAGAGAGAGAGAGAGGGAGAGAGGGAAATGGAGGACACTGGAAGTCCGTCCAGCGTGGATCAATGGGAGAATGAGATGAGTTATTACTTAAACCACCTGAAATTCGAAGTATGGAGAGTTTATTTATACAGCACCTTTCAGGGTAGATTAAAAGACAAAACACAAATTACAGACATGTTCAGTGTAATAAATTCATTCCAAAATCAATTTTAGTCAAATCAGCTTACATTCTGTGACCAAGAAGGACAAAAGAAGAAAATTAAGGTAATATAACGGAAAGTAACTTGAGTGTAAAGGGGCTATATCGATATTTATGCTCATATGACACATTACTAAGTTATTATTAGTGTTTATAATAAAGAACTATGGCAATTTAGAAAGACTTCTTTAAAAATAGACTGAACTTACTCTCTGATGTATTTATCTATTTATTTATTTATTTATTTTTCTTAGATCTGTATATTTTAAGTTTTTATTATTATTTGTCTATTCTGCTTTGTGTCTCTAAATCAGGGGTGTCAAACTCATTTTAGTTTAGGGGCCACATTCAGCTAAATTTGATTTTAAGTGGGCCAGACCAGTAAAATAATAACATGTAAATAATGTCAACTCCAAACTTTCTCTATGTTTTAGAGGGAAAAAAAAATAAAATTACATTATGAAAATGTTTGCATCTACAAAATATCCTTTCAAACAATGTGAATAATATGAAACAAACTGAAAAAAAAGTGTAGTTTAACAGTATTATGCCTCCGTTTATCATTTACACATGTACATTATAACTTATAAATCACAGTGGATCTACAGATACACAAAACATTTAGTAACAGGTGGAATATTATTAAAATTGTACTTCTATTCTCTTCAGACGGTTCAGGTTGTTCATATTTGTTCAGGGTTATTCTGATATTTTTGCAAAATTATTCTTGTTTTGGTGTAAATACATGAAAACATTTACATTTACAAAGAGAAAATTTGAAGTTGTGAGTATTTATAGGTTACTATGATCCACCTGAGACTGAATTGGTCTGAATGTGGAACCTGAACTTAAAGGATTGTTCATTTCTTAGTGTCATTTTTCCATTTCACAAACACTGGTCTACAAGTCAAATGCTTCCAGAATAAAGTGGGGAAATGTTATCATGTGTGAGTCACTGATGAAGAAAAATCAAGTCAAAAACGCTGGTTGGCTGAATTTCCAAGATACAGTCTTGTGTCAAAATGTGAAATTCGGGAATCAACGAGAGAATGGGTTTTACTCCTACAGAATATGTGTCTCAGAGCTACCAGATCTACTTCAAAACACTGTCTGCACGTGACAATGCATTCACTTTACAGGTTCTATCTAGTGGAACATTTACAAATCTGTTGTATGAATTTACATAAACCAATATACAGTATATGTGTAACAACATTGTATCATATACCTTGAAAACATCAGCAAACCAGCACTTTTGTCATTTGTTTTCCAATTAATCTTATTAAAATTCATAACATTTAGCACATTTGATCTGTGAGGCAGATAATTTCTAAAAAATTGTAGACCAGTGAAATTGATCCTAAGGGCCGGACTGGACCCTTTGGCGGGCCGGATTTGGCCCCCAGGCTGCATGTTTGACACCTGTGATCTAAATCTTTGCATTATTTTAATTTTTGTTCAGATGCTTTTTTCTTTTGACATCTTGATGTTTGTTCAAAATGTATACGTCTTGTATCCTCCTAAGACCCAGATATGTGTTTTCTGTCCACATTTGTGGACAAGAGTTTCACAACTTTATACAAAAAAAAGAAAAAAGAAAACTGTCCACCACAAAGGGAAAAAACGGTTGCATCATGATGTTTCCAATATAAGCACTTATTTAATAAAAAACAAAACAAAGCTTGTACTTTGCTGACATTTCCTGGGTCTCAGGAGGGTATACCTGTATATTTTCAATAAAGTTGAAGAAAAAAAAAAAAAACAAAACTATGAAGTTCTGCCAAAGATGCCTATGTACTGGATTGTAGAGTGTATGAACTGAATATATTCAAACTGATGAGCTGTTGGTTTTTTGTGGCCACTAGAGGGAGTAGTGAGTTACTTTGACAAGCTGGCTCGCTTGCATTTTGTCCAGAACTCTGTTGCGAGGCTTCCGACCCACCCGCTCACATCACACCAAGGTTATTACACTGGGTTCCAAAAAATGTTTTTTGCAAGTTGTCTCGGTTTTTTCAACTGAATTAGGACCATTTTGCACCGCTAAATCCAAAAATGACATCTGGTTTTTTCAATCAGGTCAGGTTTTTTTGCTAATTTGATTTTGAAAAATTTGATCTTCTCACAAAATTGATGACATTTTTTTGACTTTATCAGTTGATTTTTTTTTTTTATATAGTTCTCACCCAAAATAGGTTTTAAGAGAAAAAAAAAAAAAAATTTTTGATCACTTGATTCCTGTTACAATAGTGTATTAACCGCAGATGTAGCAGAATACGTCAGGCTTATTTTTGCAAGATGTTCTAGTCGAAGCCATTTCATTCACCTGTAATATTAAAAAAAAAACATTAATCATAAATTGGCAAAAGTAAAATCTTCAGAACTCGTTTATTGCAAGAAATATGAAAGAATTTTGTATCATATGATGTGAAAATGCCCATAAATGTAAGCAAAAATGTTAAAAAGCCAATATGTAGCATAGTTCAGAAAGCTGACCTGATTGAGCAAAATGAATGTGATTTTTGGATTCAGCACACCAAAATTATCCTAAATCAGCTCAAAAAACTGAAACAATAATTTGTTGTTGACCAGTGTTATCATAATAACCTATAAATAATGGAAACTGCAACTTTTCCTCTTTGTCTTAGTATAAAAAAAAGTAAAATTAGGAAAAAAAAGTTACATTTACAGACTATCCTTTTACACATATGAACAATCTGAAATGTCTCAAGAGAAGTATGCGGAATTTTATGTAATATTCTGCCTGTTACTAAATCTTTAAGTTATAATGTACATGTATAATGATCAACTTAGGCGTAATATTGTTAACATTGCACTTTTTTTTCTTAAGAATTTTCAGGTTGTTCATATTTGTTCGTGTTATGTTTAAGTACGGTACGTAGGTTTAAACATTTTCATCATAGAATTTTCCTTTTTTTCCACTCAAAAACAGAAAAATTTGGACTTGGCATTATTTATCAATTCTTATCCTATTATTTATATCATTTTACTGGTCCGGCCCACTTTATGTATATCATAATAGACTGTATGTGACCCCTGAACTGGATCAGCAGGTTTAAAATATTTTAGATCAATAGACGGTGGATGTTTGGGTCTTTATGGGTTTAAAAAAAAAAAAGTCAAGAAGATACGGTGAGAAACAAAAACAAAAAAATCTTTGAGGAAGGGAAAATTTCCATAAAAGTATAGAATGGAGCCTGAGAGAAACATGTGCTCATCTACAGCCGACAACATTTCATTTTGATCACTTAGATTCATGTTTACATCCCATGTGAAGGTTACATCTTGTCTTACTATATGCAGATGTGCCATTTTTAGCTCTGATATTGTTTTTGATGAAGTCAACTCTCATGTTTTCTCCACTACAAAGTAAAGTAGAGGATAATGACATGCTTTCAGCTCCGTGTTTGCAGGCGGTGGGTGTTATTTTTCTGATAGCTGTCAGATCTTATAACACATGCAATCTGTCAATTATCTGTGTGCAGCTAAGCAACCGAGTTCAACAGGTTTGATCCCAGTTTTGGGTTCAGTTGTTATTTATTTCTGTCGGCAAAGCTAATTCTGTCTTTTAGAGAAGTGTTTTAATGAGCAGCAGAGGATGTTTTTTTTTTTTTTTTTTTATTAACCCTTCAATTTTCTAATCACTGATTTTGTCAAGTGTATGTTTCATTCATTATGACCCTGTTAACCTGTTTAACCCTGACCGTATTTTCAGGGGAAAAACGCCTAATAAGACCCAAAGTAAATGAAGAATCCACAATAATAAGGTTCATATGGATGTTCTTGGTGTCTATGGACATTTAGAGACCTCACAGAATCTATTCCCATTGTCTAAAATATTGTATCTATTACTACACCTGAGTAAACTGTAACAAACTAAAAGAGAAATTAGAATTTTTTTTATCCTCGCCTGTTTTTTTTTTTTTTTCGGCTGGATTGACGATGATATGCATAAATTAATTGTTCGCGTCGGAGATTTTTAATAGCGTATATTTCACCCCACAAAGATTTAAAATCATGTTTGAACATTAAAATTTGAGCTAAAATACACTTTTGATGTACTTTTATTAACAATAGGGTCTAAACTTTGAGCAAAAGTTGAAAAAACATCCATTGTCCTGTTTTATTGTATTTTTATAGTAGATGAATATTAATATAATTTTTTCGGCCCGCGGACGGGCTGATCGGGCTAAAGAGGTTACAGACCTGACATTATTAACTGTTCTGAGAGGTCTGAACACAAGAGGACAGCTCTAATACCAGGGACGAAGCACTCAGGAGGAACTGAAGAAGCATACAGGTCATCTGAAAAGAGATAGTAAGAGTGCTTCATATGTGTAGTGCTGTTTCGGAGTACTTGAATGATACTCTGTCGCTTTTTATTTTCCCTGTGAGAAATCATATCTTGTATCTCTATATGTTTTATTACCGCACTTTGAAAACAGAGAGAAAGAGAGACCTCTGTTAGTTCTATCGATCTCTCTCTCTCTCTCTCTCTCTCTCTCTCTCTATCTATCTCTCTATCTCTCTATCTCTCGCTCTATCTCGCTCGCTCTATATATATATCTATCTCTATAGCTCTATATCTATCTCTCTCTATCTCTCTCTATAGCGCTATATCTATCCCTCTCTATCTCTCTTTATATCTCTCTCTATATCTCTCTCTCTATCTCTCTCTATATCTCTCTATCTCTCTATCTATCTGAAACTAAAACAACTCGAACTTATATGGAAAACGGTCAAACAATGGCCATAAGGTAGTCATTTTGATGCACATTTGTATGTTTGATGTTTACATGTTAGTATATGAATGTTTCTGCCAACAAGGTACATTGTGCTGTTATTTTATTTGTTAGTTTGTTTGTTTTTTAATACAACTTTGTTAAATTATTTCAGGGTTTGTATAAGTTCTTTTTGAACATTTTGAGCACAATTTGAACAATACTGTGACAATAATGATAACCGTGATCATTTTGGTCACAGTAACCATGACATGAAATTGGGTGCTCCCTCTGTTCCTCTTCACATTATACACATACACATTATACACATTGGACTTCACATATAACACCACACACTGTCACCTGCAGAAGTTCTCTGACAACACTGCCATTGTTGGTTGTGTGTCTGAAGGGAATGAACAGGCATACAGGGGAGTCCTCACACACTTCATGGACCGGTGTGAGCAGAACCACCTGCTCCTGAACACCAGGAAAATGAAGGAGATCGTGATCGAGTTTCGTGATCGACTATCTTATCTTATCTTGTTCCAACAACTTGTTGAATTTATATCAGTTTCACAAAAGTTCAGTTACACAACATCCTACATTCTTTCCACATGCCATAAGACTGAAGCTGAACTCAAAATAATACCGCTCCTCCTCCCTCACCTACACAGGACTGTTCCAGTCAGCAGTTTGAACTCCACTGTTGTGGAATATAGATCATTTTTACATCATTTTTACTGATAGTTTTTATCACTGATTAGATAGATAGATAGATAGATAGATAGATAGATAGATAGATAGATAGATAGATAGATAGATAGATAGATAGATAGATAGATAGATAGATAGATAGATGAACCTTTTTTTTTATACTTCACACATCAATTTTATATGCATATTTAATCTTATCTTATTATTTTGTCTTGCATATATACAGGGTGGGGAAGCAACATTTACAATGAACATTTAGTTGTTTTTTCTCAGCAGGCACTATGTCAGTTGTTTTGAAACCAAACATATATTGATGTCATAATCATACCTAACACTATTATCCATACCTTTTCAGAAACTTTTGCCCATATGAGTAATCAGGAAAGCAAACGTCAAAGAGTGTGTGATTTGCTGAATGCACTCGTCACACCAAGGGAGATTTCAAAAATAGTTGGAGTGTCCATAAAGACTGTTTATAATGGAAAGAAGAGAATGACTATGAGCAAAACTATAACGAGAAAGTCTGGAAGATACTATTTAAGAAGAATGGGAGAAGTTGTCACCCGAATATTTGAGGAACACTTGTGCAAGTTTCAGGAAGCGTGTGAAGGCAGTTATTGAGAAAGAAGGAGGACACATAGAATAAAAACATTTTCTATTATGTACATTTTCTTGTGGCAAATAAATTCTCATGACTTTCAATAAACTAATTGGTCATACACTGTCTTTCAATCCCTGCCTCAAAATATTGTAAATTTTGCTTCCCCACCCTGTAGGGCCAATCCCAATTCAGCCCTTGGCCTCTCCCCCTCCATTTTGTGTGTTCACGTGAAGGGTGTCCCAATTTTTGATGAGTCGGAGGGGAGGGGCTAAGGGGGAGGGCTGTTTGGCCCTTGAAACTGAGATTTTTCAGGACCACACTACAAACAGAGCGGTATGAAAAATCTCCCATAATTCAGTTCAAATCATCAGCAAGATGGAGGTAAACACAGCAAATAAGTGCAGCAGTGTGACAAAAGAAACACACAAATGTACGTATTTTCTTCGTAAACAACTTAATCATTTGATCGACCATTTAATGTTGCGATGGGAGTGAATTTAGTCATCTAATTTGCGTATGGTGACATCACAGGGTGGCAGCCATATTGGATTGCGTAACTTTTAGTAAAATTTAACTTTGAACATATTTATACGGAAGTTTTCTTTGTATTTTTGGCTCTTTTTTTTTTGTCATCTTACCCCTAAAATAAATGCACTTAACCCTTTCATGCATGAATTATGAAAAAAAAAAAGGTATCTAGATTTTATTTTTTTTTTGATTGATTTTACTACTCAAAATTAGGCTACAGTTGAAATGCGTTTTGAATGTTCTTTTAAAAATGTGGTTTAATCAGAAGATATTTAGCCTCCTGACACCCAAGAAAGTACAAGTTTTGGCTTTTTTTTTCTTTAAATCATTGCCTATTTTGGAAACATCATGATGCAAAAATTTTTATATGCATTTTTTAAAAAATTATGTAATGTCCTTTGCAGTAGACAGTTTTTTTTTTGTTTGTTTGTTTTTTATAAAGTCGTGAAACTCTTGTCCACAAACATGGACAGAAAACCTGTAGCTGGGTCTTAGGAGGTTAACGTTATGAGATCACAGCGCAGTCAGAATTCTAAAACTAAGATGATACTTTTTTCACTGTATTGCATAGAGTCTATAGAAATTGCCCCCATGTGGTTTGGAGAATATTGCCTTAATCCTTTCATGCATGAATTATGAGAACCTTAGTCAATATTTTTTTCTTGAGTATTTTTATTCCTCTTTAGGCATTAAAAAAACAATGCAATTGAATTTTTTTTATGACCCTATTTTTTGTGGAGTCACAAAAATGTCCACTCGGCTGGACACCATAAATATGATTTTTGAAGCAAAGAAACGTGTTTAAAACTCATCATCAGAAAGTGATATACTGTGTGAAAACAATGAAATAAAAACATTTTTAATGCAGCTAATCTGATGTTTTCTCACATTTTATCATAGTCTAATACTAGTTATTACTCATTTCATCATAATATCCTCCTGAGACCCAGGAAATTGACAGTTTTAGCTTTTTTACACTAAAAATATTGTCTTGTTTGGAAACTGCATAACGCAACAGTTTTTTTTCAGTTTTTTACATTTTTTTAAAATCATTTTTATTTATTGATTGATTTTTTTAATGGAATGTCCTTTGCAATGGACAGCATTTAAGTTAAACTGCCAAACTTTTGTCTCCTATAGAGGACAAAATGCATTGCTGGGTTTCAGGAGGATATGCAAAAAAAAAAAAAAATAAAAATTTTTGTTCCCGAAAACTGTTAATTACAGTCTAATAACAATTAGCAATTGCTTTACACTAAACATGTTAGTGCAGATCAGGTTTATCAAGAGCAGCAAAGTTACAATAATTTTATAAATTGCAGTGTTTGGGATGATGCATAAGCATCCACTATGTTGGCTGATATGGAACTAAAACGACAAAACCCATGAATAAACAATAGAACAGCTGTAGAATAGCTGTCCACTGTAGTGACCACTATGCATGAAAGGGTTAATAACCTTTTGAAAAGTGAGCTTAACCCTTTCATGCATGAATTATGAGAACCTTAGTTGAGTCCCCCCCCCCCCCCCCCCCCCCGAGTGTTTTTACTCCTCTTTAGGCATGAAAAAAACAATGCAATTGAAGTTTTTTTATGAACTATTTTTCATGGAGTTACAAAAATGTCCACTCAGCTGGACACCATGCCTTTAATTTTTGAAGCAAAAAAAACTATGTATTTAAAATCCATCATCAGAAAGTGATATACTGTGTGAAAACTATGAAATAAAAACATTTTTCATGCTGCTAATCTGATGTTTTCTCACATTTTAACATACTCTAATACTAGTTATTACTAACTTCATGCAGATGATATGCAAAAAAAAGAAGAAAAAAACCTTTTTGATGAAGAAAACTGTTACAGTCTAATAACAATTAGCAATTGATTTAACACATTAGTGCAGATCAGGTTTATCAAAAACAGCAAAGTTACAGTAATGGAATGAATTACAGTTTATGGGATGATGCATAAGCGTCCACTATGTCGGCTCGTATGGAACTAAAACAACAAAACCCATGAATTTACAAGAGAACAGCTGGAGAAGAACTGTCCACTGTAGTGACCACTGTGCATGAAAGGGTTAAATTATGTGCCCACAAATGTGGATGTCATGCATGAAAGGGTTAAACATTAGTAGAAAATAAAATGCAGTAAGTTTTAGTGGCTTAAATTTCATAAATAAACTTTATTTACTGATTTAGTAAAGCAGCTTGAGACCAGGCCTTTCAACCTCCATTTCCTTCTTCCCTTTGAATAGAAACATGCCCTGAAATGGCGTCAGGATTGAGGGGGCACATGTCCGCCATTTACTGGTGAAAGATGATAACAAGATTTGGCAACTCTATCTGGAGCTATTATGGTCTGTTTCATTCACTTACGGTACTTGTCGCAATATTGCAACACTGGCATTTACAGGGTTAATACAGAAAGGAAACAAAACCCATAATTAAAAGATTTTTCAAGCAAGACAAGCAAGTCAGGATTGTCAAAACTTCACCTGTCACTCACCGCCAGCTGCATTTACTTCATGACATGAAATGAAATAACAGATTTTTTTTTTTTTTTTTTTGCTTTTGGCAAAGTTTCAAGTTTCAAAACTCCATAAAAAGAAGATGATCTTGTGCAGAATGATACCCCGAGCCTCTGTGGGGTTAAAATGTGACTCTGCGATGCTAATTGGTCTCCCTCTGACTCCTGATCTTTTTCTCCGTTAGTGTGAGTGGGAAGGTAGACCCAGTGGATTGGGAGTATATGCTCGTGACGATGCCGCTAACAGACAGACAGAACGTATGGAAGGAAAGCGAAAAGAGTGGAAGTGGAAATTGGGAGAGATGTGAGATGTGATTGCAGCGGAGAATGGCTCTGACTTCATGAGTGGAGATGCTAGAAATGGCACTTCCTGTGTGGTTTTTGTAGTGATCTCTCTAAAGCAGCAGAGACATTTTACAAGTTGAATCAATGCTGCCTGTGAGAGACTCTTTAATCTGTCAGATAGCATTAATGTCTAATACTCCTCCTGTATTCATAGATATTCTGTACTAAAGTGCTGTATTTTCTCCACCTCAATGTCATTTTTAAATATGAATCAGCTTCTAAAAGATTATTAACTATTTTTCAATTACAAGGTACTCTATATGGACAAAAGCAAATGTGCACCTACTAGGCACGTGCACAAAAAAGGTAAAACTACAGTGTTGTAGTGGTCCTTGGAGAGGTAGTGGGTAAACTCTCAATTTTTGTCTTTAAAAAAAAATAAAATAAATGGTCCACAAAAAACGCCCTGTTTTAGAAACAGTAACTTGTCAGACTACTCTATTTACTTTACCCAAAAATCCATCAGTGGTATTTGCTCACTATTATAATATTATCATGACTTGACCAGGAGCAGTTTGTAGGTTTTACTGGTCACACAAGTTGCTGCATGAATGGAAATGTATTCAGCATGAGGTAAACATAGGATAATGTTAGCCTTTCATAATGTTAGCCTTTCATAATGTTTGCCTTTCATAATGTTAGCCTTTCATAATGTCAGCCTTTCATAACGTTAGCCTTTCATAATGTTTGCCTTTCATAATGTTAGCCTTTCATAATGTCAGCCTTTCATAACGTTAGCCTTTCATAATGTTTGCCTTTCATAATGTCAGCCTTTCATAACATTAGCCTTTCATAGTGTTTGCCTTTCATAACGTTAGCCTTTCATAACGTTAGCCTACTCACACAGTTTAACAAATGGCGGCAGCATCTCTCCTCTAAATGTGCAGTCATATGACCAGTAGTTTAAAACAGTGACTCATTCTGAAACCACCTTAAAACTTACCTCAGAATTATGTATTCCATCAAAGTAGGTTCTCTCGATACGTGCCACTCACTTGAAAGATGTTTATTCTGCCTTTCTCGTTGCTGTCCTTTCTTAAGATTCTTAAATTGAGAAGTCGTGCAAGTGGTTTCAGTCTAAAATTAGGAAAACAATCTGGATCCTTTACCAGGATAATTTGCAAAATATTGTCATACCTTGTTACTTGTAAAATCCAGCTTGATATTAGCTTGAAAATCTTATTAAGAAAGTTACATATATTTTTTTAAATAAGAATATTTTTCTTATGTAAAAATATTTGGCAAGTTTTTTTTTTTTTGTTTTTTTTTATTTACATGAAAAATAAGACAAATGTTCTAGAAATAAGGCTTTTTTCTTTTTCTTAGAAATCATTTTTTGCAGTGTATGATTACATGCATTATAACCACATGTGGTTATTTTTGTGAATGAGTCAATGTATAATAAGTGGAAAAAAAATTCTGAACTGAATAAGCAGTGATTGTGGGAATGTGGAGTTTGTCAAACATGTTAGTGATAGAAATTTAACATGAGTGAATTAGAGAAAAAAATGTGTTTTTGGTTTCATGTTTCTATGACATTCTACTAGACGAAGGAATTTTTCAAATTAGTCAAGAGTCACGTTAAACTGTTATCATTTTTGTCATGTTTTAAGTTTGTAAATAACAATAAATGGTTAAAAAAAAAAGAGGAAAAAAAAGTTAATTGCTGTCCTTTCTTAAGATTCTTAAATTGAGAAGTTGTGCAAGTGGTTTCAGTCTAAAATAAGGAACACAATCTGGATCCTTTGACGGGATAATTTATTAAATATTGTCAAACCTTGTTACTAGTAAAATCCAGCTTAACATTAGCTGGAAAATCTTATTAAGAAAGTCATATATATTTGTTTAAACAAGAATGTTTTTCTTATGTAAAAATTTTTTGGCAAGTTTTTTTTTTTTTCTATTTTGATGAAATCATTTTTTGCAGTGTATGATGACATGCATATTATCCCCATGTGTAAAGGCCTTTTAACCCTTTCATACATACTGGTCACTCCGGTGGACAGGTATTCTCCAGCTGTTCTCTTGTATATTCATGGGTTTTGTTGTTTTAGTTCCATATCAGCCGACACAGTGGACGTTCGTGCACCATCCCATAATACACTGACATTCATACCATTACTGTAACTTTATGTTCTTGATAAACCTGATCTGCAGTAACATGATTGAGGGTCAAATGCTAGTTGTTATTAGACTGTAATTAACAGTTTTCTAAAAACAAAAAGGTTTTTTTTTTTAAATATTATCTCCATGAAGTGAGAAAGAACTAGTATTAGAATATGATAAAAGGTGAGAAAACATCAGATTACCTGCGTCAAAAATGCATTTGTTTCATAGTTTTCACACTTTCTGATATTGCGTTTTAAATACATGTTTCTTTGCTTCAAAAATTAAACACATGGTGTCCAAATGAGTGGACATTTTTGTAACTCCGTGAAAAATAAGTCAATTCAGGGGTGTCAAACTCATGTTAGTTCAGGGGCCACATAAAGGCCAATATGACCTGCAGTGGGCCGGATCATTAAAATAACATAATAATACATAAATCATATCAATTCCAACATTTGTATGTCTAATTTCTATGTTTTAGAGTGAAAAAAGTAAGATTATATTGTCAAAATTTCTACATCCACAAACTATCCTTTAAAAGCATATGGAAAAACATGAACCATGACCAAAATGAATTTTTTTTTTTTTTTTTTTTTTAAGTGCATTTTTAACAGTTTACGCCATCATTTGTCCTCAGCTTCTCATTTTTACATGTTCATTACAACGTACAGATCACAGTGGATCTACAAATGCTCAAAACATTTAATAACAGACAGAATATTGGTAGAATTACTTTTAAATCTCTTAAGACATTTCAGGTTGTTCATATTTGTTCAGGTTTTTCACATACTTTGTAAAAGGCTAGTCTGTAAATGTTTACATTTTTGTGTAATTTTACTTTTTTGTTACACTAAAACTGAGAAAAATATGTGGTTTTTGTTATTTATACTTTATTATGATAGTATTTTGCTGGTCTGACCCACTTCAGATGGAATTGAACTAAATTTATTTTGACATCCTTAATTGTTAATATCTTCGGTGTAATTTTTATATTTCACTAATTCATCCCGCGGGCCGGATTGGACCCTTTGGCGGGCCGGTTTTGGACCCCGGGCCGCATGTTTAACACCCCTGGGTTAATTTTTTTTAAAAAATTCAATGTCATTGTTTTTGTCATATGGAATAAAAACACTCAAGAAAAAACTCTTGACTAAGGTTTTCATAATTCATGCATCAAAGGGTTAAAATTCCAAATTATTACTGCTGCTGGTGTTTTTGTTGCTTCAGTAATTCCACTTTCATTTCTTTCCAAACAGCTTTCCATCCATTTAAAAACCACATCCACTCTCTCACAGCCTCTGTAAGTAGTTGGATGCCGGCCCACTTTGTGTTGCTTGGTTTCATCAGATTAAAGTATATCTGCATGTTTATCATTGATTGATTTTACAGAGCACACTGTGTCCCCTGGCTATTTGCTGTTTTGTTTCGGCAACACGCCGCAACGCAAATCCAATCAATTTCCGCGCTTCTGTGAGCAGACGCTTTCTATTCCCAAGCATTACATGCGACCACATGTTGATTTAAACTTTCTTTCATTCTTTGCAAATTGCATTCGGAAAGAGAGAACGCTTTTATAGATTCTAATAAAGCGCAGATGGCAGATAATTTAGATGAAAAGCTACCAAAATTAGCTTCCGCCTTACAAGTTGTTGATTGTCAAAAATATAAAACAGGACCCGTTTGTCTTCACAAAGAGCTTTAATCTCAACAAATTCCCCACATGTGAGAAATTATGGTGTTGGCTGCAAATTTTCCAAAGTTATTGCATTAGATACGCGTAAGCAAATTGTGTAAACACAGCCCGTCCTTGCAGACTTGGAGGTTCATTCGCCTCCCAGAAGCAAATGTTCGCCGTAATAACAGTTCAGTGCTCTGCTGCTGCTGCTATTATCATCTCTATGTGATGTGTTCTGTCAGATACTTGTTATTGTGCTTCTGCATTTACTGTGTACTCAGTAGCCACTTTAGTATGTGGATGTGATTTAACCAGTCACAGCCTCCACATCTTCATCTATAGATGTTCACCTAACCCTGGTCCCTCATAAAACAGCAATAAAAATGGATCCTTCAAAGCCATTCTAGTTTCCCCCTGTATCTGAACCACTAAAGCGCCACAGTGAAGGAGGAGGCAGCCATTATTGTCTGCTGTTAAATGACAGAAAGCTGCAGGACAGTGACTGTAAAACTGCAAGAAAAAATGTTGTTGACGGCTGTTGTTTTTGTAAGAGCAAGAGCTGCGAGTAGTTCGTTCAGGCTCATGAAATAGAAGCTGTCAATCTCCAAACTCAGAACACGTGTAATTTTCGTTTCCTTTCTACCTCCGCCAAGGAACGGCGAAGGTTATGTTTTCATTGGGTTTGTTTGTCTGTTAGCAAGATAACTGAAAAAATTATGGACGGATTGGGATGAAATTTTCAGCAAATGTTGATGCTGGCACAAGGAAGAAAGGATTAAATTTTGGTGGTGATAGGGGGGGTGGGCAGGGGGAGGGGGGGGGTGTTGAGCCGCATTATGTAATAAATTCCCATTATGTAATAAAAGTTCAAAATGTAATAAGAATGTCACGTCATCTTGTAATAAAGCCGCATTATGTAATAAACTGACGCATTTTGTAATAAACTACGTCAACACATTATGTAGTAACTTTTTTCGCATTATGTAGTAAGTTATTACAATTTGAGAAATTTATTACGAAATGCACTTGACACATTTTTATTTAAAAAAAATGTAATAACATGGTTCATTATGTAATAACAATCCAAATTAATATAATTTCAGAGCAATTTAGAAGAAATTAGTCACAGGAGCTACAGGTAATGGAATCAGAACTTTAACCACACAGTTTAAAGATTAATTTAGCACATTACATTTTCCTGAAAATAAAAATGTGTCAAATGCATTTTGTAATAAATTTCTCAAATTGTAATAACTTATTACATAATGCGAAAAAAATTTACTACATAATGCATTGAGGTAGTTTATTACAAAATGCATCAGTTTATTACATAATGCGGCTTTATTACAAGATGACGTGACATTCTTATTACATTTTGAACTGTTATTACATAATGGGAATTTATTACATAATGCGGCTCAACAGAGGGTTGTTTTTTTGTTTGTCTGTTAGCAAGATAATTCAAAAAGTTATAGAAGGATTGTTGAGCCGCATTTTATAATAAATTCCTATTATGCAATAAAAGTTCAAAATGTAATAAGAATGTCACGTCATCTTGTAATATTGATACTGGCACAAGGAACAAAAAATTACATTTTGGTGGTGATCGTGGGGGGGGGGCTCAGAGACTGATGTGCCTTGGCAGAGGTCTGCGCTCTCAGAGTGCTTTTCTAGTTTACCGTGTTACATGCAGATTTTTGTATGCGCGCGTCAAATAAAAACGTTATATCTGAACAGTAGTTTCTCTTTTATCTTAGTGAATATTTATTCTATTCGTGTCCACTGGTGTTACATACAGAACCTGCCCATTTAAACGCACATAAATTACGAATGATTTTGCAACAGCGGTTATTTTTGTCAAACACTCTGCCTTGCAGAATTAGTTAAATTCCCCATATGTACCTGTGAGAGAATAGAGATATTAAAAAAAATAGTAGCACGTAATTTTCCTGTCCTTTTGACCGTGTTACATGCAGATTTCTGTATTAAATATGATTTAAAATAATATAAAAATGTGTTTCATCTGAAAAATAGTTTCTCTTTTATCTCAGTGAATATTTATTTTTGAAATAGACCCAAAGTGCTTCCAAACTTGCTTCTTAACATTAGTCTACATCACAGGTGTCAAACATGCGGCCCGGGGGCCAAATCCGGCCCGCCAAAGGGTCCAGTCCGGCCCTTGGGATGAATTTGTGAAATGCAAAAATTACACTAAGAAATAAACAATCCTTTTAGTTCAGGTTCCACATTCAGACCAATTCAATCTCAAGTGGGTCAGACCATTAAAATACTACCACTAATACTGTTGGGTTTCTGGAAATTGGCTTAAAATTAGATTTGATTTGATCTCTCCTTTATGTGAAGCACTTTGTAACATGTTTAAAAAGTGCTATATAAATAAAGCTTTACTTACTTACCATAATAACATATAAATAATGACAACTCCAAATTTTTCTCTTTGTAAATGTAAATATTTTCATGTATTTACACTAAAACAACGTATAATTCCACAATAAATGTGAATAACCTGAACAAATATGAACAACCTGAAATGTTTTAAGAAAAGTAAGAGCAATTTTAACAGGATTCTGCCTGTTATTAAATGTTTTGTATATTTGTAGATCCACTGTGATCTGTACGTTATAATGTACATGTGTAAATGATAAACTGAAGCATAATATTGTTAAAATTACACTTATTTTTTCAAGTTTTTTCATGTTGTTCACATCTTTTGAGAGGATAGTTTGTAAACCTTTTCAGAATGTACATTTACTCTTTTCGCTCTAAAACACAGAAAAAAGTTTGGAGTTGGAAGGAATTATTTATATATTATGTTATTATTTTACTAGTTCGGCCCATTTCTTTCTTTTTTTTTTTTTTTTTGACCCGCCACCACCCTCCCTCTTCGGCGGACAACTTTATTATTAATTACAGCTTATACTTAACAAGTGACCAGCAACAATTTCAAGTTTATACTCCTATTGACCTACATTCCTTGCTAGTATATATGTACATAGAGTGGCCCCTGAACTAAAATGAATTTGACACCCCTGCTCTTGTTCTTGTTTTAATTTTTAGCCCCTCTGTCCTGCTTTTTGGTACCAGTTTCATAGACGCACCCACATCAAAAACATAATGGAATATTTCAAACCTGCCTCTTACCATTGATTGCAGTTTATTACCTCCGCCAAGGAGGTTATGTTTTTGCCAGGGTTTGTTTGTCTGTTTGTCTGTCCGTTAGTGTGCAACATAACTCAAAAAGTTATGGACAGATTTTGATGAAATTTTCAGGGTTTGTTGGAAATGGGATAAGGAAGAAATGATTAACTTTTGGGGGTGATCCGGAAGAAATCCTGGATTCTGGATCACTTTGAAATTTTCGTTAACATTGTGGTAAATGGGGCCAAAATTTTCGTTTCCCAATATCTCGCTTAATTATTGACCAAAACTCATGAAATTTAACTCAGGAATTGACAATGGGGTCCTCTATCACGTTTCAAAGGCTGATCCGGATCTGATCCAGAAGGCGGATTTTATCTCAATTTATATAAAAAATGGGGGTGCCCTTACTTTTTGGCCTACTGTGCCTTTAATATTAAAGGTAGAAATTTCTGACAAGCGCCATCGTGTAGCTCAGTCAGTTCCGCATCGGGAGTATGCCACCGGATTTCATGTAGCTTTAATACTTAAGGAGCTAGATCCAGAAGAAAACCGCCATTACGAGAAATGTGATTTTCGTGAATAACTACTGAACTAATAAGGATATAATTATGAATCCAGTTGCTAATGGTATGTTTTCATGGTCAAGGAATCTTAAAATATAGGTCAAATAAATATGGGACTAATATTTATGGTGGAAATCACAATATGGGGGAATTGTGCAAATCTCATGCAATTTGACTCAGGGATTTACAATGGGGTGTTCTATCAAATGGCAAAGACTGATCCGGATCTTTCAAAAAGTTATGGACAGATTTGGATGAAATTTCAGAAAATATTGATACTGGCACAAGGAACAAATGATTAAATTTTGGTGGTGATCGGGGTGATCTGCCTTGGCGGAGGTCTGTGCTCTGAGTGCTTTTCTAGTTTTTTACTGAAATCTACCCCCATAGGGAACAACTGGAGGGGGCGGGGCTTCCAGTTGACTCTATAGATGCATTACTCATGCAATAAAACGATTCATCAACTAACTTTAATAAAGATACTGGCATTTGCAATCTACTTGCTGTCACCACTGAAGCTTGACTATACCATTTTCACTCAAAGGTCAGGAAAAATTTATATGCAGCGCGCCAAAAAAATAATAGGTTGAATGAATTTCCATTTTTCATCTTCGTTTTGCAGTCGACATTATGCCATTCTGTCCAAAGGAAAACAGTCACTAATTATGAATTTAACAAGAAAATCTAAATCGGTTTATTCTGAGCAACCAGAGCTAGCGGCATATTGTACAAATTTTTAGCACCGTTGTCGGCAGGTACCTGATCCAAGGCCCTATTTTTGTTGGTATTTAAAATGATAATACAAAAGCCTTGAAAATGACATCAACAATATGCCACTGATTAAAACCAAAGTACATTTCTGCTCCTCAGATCTACTTCACACTACTTGGCATTTTCTCCGACGTTCCAATCCAATTTTATTTGTAAAGCACTTTATAATAACAGCAAGGTCGGCCACAGTGCTGTACACATTTACGATAAATATATATACATGTTACTAAGAAACAGAACAATAAAAGACAAGAAAATAGAAAAAGAACTCAGACTGAATGTGATGGTGTGGGAAAGGACTCAGTTCTGTTCTGGAATAATCTTTACTAAATGAAGACAACAAGGAAACTTTTACTACCTGTTTTATTTCTAAGGACTAAGTAAGATTACTTTGTCTTGTTGCATATTCAAAATAAACTAAAAAAAAAAAATTAAAAAGTCTGCATAGAGGGGCTGGTTATGCACAGTAAAAAAAAAAAAAAAATCTGTAATTTAACAGAATTTTCACTGTTTATTTTACAGATTTTTCCTGTATTTTGAAGATGAAGAAAAATATCAATGAAATTCCGAAAATGGAGTGTGATTTTACACGTCAAATGTAAAATAACATGAAAAAAACTGTAAACTGTGAATAACCAAAAAAATTAAAATTTTTTAGAGAAATTTGTTCTTTTTTCACAGAAAAATACAGTTAAAATACATTTGCAAATGTATCATAATTTAACAAATATTTTTCCATTTATTAGATTAAACTGTTAATTTAAAATTTAATACTTTAAAAAAAAAAATAACAAAATGTTATAAAATTACTGACAATTAACCATTAAAGAAGTATTTGTTCTGTAAGTTTAACAAGACCTGTTTGTTAATAGACAAATATCTTGTGTAATTACGGGAGGTTTCACAAAAAAAGTTGAATAAACGTATTTTTATGAATGTATAACATGTATAAGCACTGATAAACTGTTCAAATACAGTTTTTATCAGTGGAATGTACAACTTGGTCTCATTGAAAATTATTCATATATATATTTTATATGAAATTTGATTGTTTTAATACATTTAAATATTCTTTATTAAACATTAAAAAGTCAACAAAATATGCAAAATCTCATGTAAAGTTAGGGCAAAAAACAGTATTTTAATTATGGAAAATTACCGTATTTTTGTGAGATGGTGATTTTCCGTTATTTAACAGTATTTGTTTGGCACCCCTGCTACCGTTTTTTAAGTGTTTTTTTTTTGTTTTGTTTTGTTTGGTTTTTTACAGTGTGGAGCTGGTACAAGGCCATGGGGTGGGGGGGGGGCTGACTTGGTGGACTTTGGCTACTAAAGGCCACTTAACAATCATATAACAAAAGAAAGCAAAGACTTTTCTGATTGGTTACAAGGTGCAGAAAATTGCAGCTGGAGTTAAATGTTTAATCCCCCATTGACTGCACAGCGGCACATCGCCTCTGCAAAGGTCATAAGAGCATTTATCTAGTGCGCTGTGGCGAGGAAGTGAACAAATTCACACAGAAATTCACTAAATATAGAAGAAAAATGAACTACAGCACAAATGTTAAATTATAATCATTTAACCATTTAATCCAGCTTTTTTTTTTTTTTTGGTCCATCTTAGTTTGTTTCACAGCTTTATAAATAAATAAATATCCACTGCAAAGGACATTCATTGATTTTTTATTTTATTTTTTTCAAACGCATCAAAAAAACATGTTATGTCGCAGTTTTCACTCAAGACAATGTTTTTGTGCAAAAAAAAAAATCTTGTAAAATATCAACAATATTTGATTTCAAAGACATTTATGTTGAAATTTATGTTTATCTAGTTTTTCTTCACCCTGTTATTTTAACCCATAAAGACCCAGTGCTATTTTTGTGGCAGTTCACAAATTATTTTTTTCTCTTTTTTTTTTTTTTTTTTTTTTTTTTTTTACTTTAGCGGTTTATCACCATTTATCCTAATATTATGCTCAGTATTTTGCATTCTTATTTCATAAAGAACCAGTGTTACTTCTGTGGCCATTCCCAAATGAACGTTTCTCAGTTTACACCTTTCTTAACTGATTTATCAGTTTGTTTGTTTGTTTGTTTGTATTTTTACAATATTATCCCCTGTATTTTGCTTTTTTTTTGGTATAAATCATGTATTTTCGTATATTTAATTCACAGATCAAGTAGATATTAATAAAAACTCAAAGTAAATTTAAAGTTAATTATGTTAAAAGAGACAAAAATTAAGAAAAAGTTACTTTTCCAGCAAATATATTGCTAACTGAACAGAATTTTTGTTTTTGTTTTTTAACTTAAGTGATTTTGGCACAATTTATTGTAATATTATCCTCTTTAGTTGGAGTTTTTGTCAGTGTAAATCAGGTCTTTTCCTGTATTTAACTAACTGATCATGTAGATGTTCATTAAAACTCAGGGTCAATTCAAAGGTTATGAAATCAAAAGCAGAGAAAACTGAAGAAAAAGTGACGTTTTCAGTCAAATCTCTCATTAACTGAACATAAATCCAGTGTCTCCATCCACTGTCCTTGATCCAACTCCATGGGTTTTACTAGTGAATCAATGTTGTAGAAGATGACGGGGTTTCCACGGTAACTACGGAGCCTCTGAACGTCCAAATGGGTCATCTCTGATGGCCATGAAAAGGTGACAAACTGTATTTTTACACCAATTATTTACATGTATTGATAGGATTAATGGATCAACAGGTATTTAACTTTTTATATCAGTAATGGGTTTGGTCGTCAGTGGATGTTTGGGTCTTTATGAGTTAAGTATGCTGCCTTTAATAGAGTAACTATAAATATACAACCCATTACATCTCAAAACATTCACGTTGTCTTTTGCCTGTTTTTCAGTTAAAATTTGTGATGCATTTTAACCTTGTAATGGAAATATTACTTATATCCATATATATTCATGTATTTCATATATCATATGAGTTTCTAACTTTATTTCAGATAGTGTGACTTGTTCTGTGTTGTGTCCAGAGTAGAAGGCCAGGCCAACACCTGAGAAGAATAGAGACAATTTCTCACAGGGGTATTATCTCTAAGTTCCTGACACTAGCCAAAACACTTTCTGCACATCATAATTTTCTCATGGAAGAGAAAATTATATTTTTGGGTTCAGACCGTCTCAGTCTTTTGTCTGAGTGATATCTCTTTCTATGGAGCTCCAAATAAAGTGATTTCTTTGACACTGAACGTTTGATCTTATCCTTCTTTATTACAGATGAATTAGTAGAGTAATATTTTTTCCATAACAACCCTTTCATGCATAGTGGTCACTACAGTGGACAGCTGTTCTGCAGCTGTTCTCTTATATATTTACCTCCACCAGGAGGTGTTGTGATCACTTTGCTTTGTGTGTTTGCATGTGTGCGTGTTTTTGTCTGTTAGGAAGATAACTCCAAAAGTAATGGATGGATTTTCATGAAATTTTCAGGAAATGTTGATACTGGCACAAGGAAGAAATGATAAAATTTTGGTGGTGATTGGGGGTGGGGGGGCACAGGGGCCCTCCGATCTGCCTTGGTGGAGGTCTGTGCTCTCCGAGTGTTTTTCTTGTCATGGGTTTTGTTGTTAAATTTGTATATCAGCTAACACAGTGGACACGCTATCTCATTCACTGACTTTCATACAATTACTGTAACTTTACAATTCTTGATTAACCTGATCAGTAACATGTGTGAGTGTAAATCAATTGCTCATTGTTATTAGACTGTAATTAACAGTTTTCTTGAACAAAAAGGGTTTTTTTTGGGGTTTTTTTTGCATATTATCTCCAGGAAGTGAGTAAAAACTAATGTTAGAGTATGCTAAAAATGTGAGAAAACATTAGATTATCTGCATTAAAATGTTTTTATTTCATAGTTTTCACACAGTATACCACTTTCTGATGCATTTTAAATACATGTTTTTCTTTGCTTCAGAACTTAACCACAGGTGTTCAGATGAGAGGACATTTTTGTAACTCCATAAAAAATAGGTTTGTTAAAAAAAAAATTTCAATCCCATTGGTTATTTCATGCCTAAAGAGGAATAAAAACACTCAAAAAATCTTGACATAAATTTGTCATAATTCATGCACCAAAGGGTTAATAGAAACTGACCTGTATTCCTCTTAAAATCAAAATATGGGACTTTGCGTCAACATGTTGTGTAGTTCTTCATAAAGTGGGACCGGTACTCTGACAGGTGACCAATTATCAAAATGTAGATAATGACTCATTTATGTGAACGTGTATGTATTGCAATGACTTTTTTTTTTTTTTATTTCACTTTGAATAACATGGCATTGCTGGTACTCTGATACGTGAATACTTGGATTTGACAGAAAATCAGGAATATTAAATTAAATGTAGTACAACGGTCAAATCCGCTAGATAAGGGGTGTCAAACTCATTTTGGTTCAGGGGCCATTTTTAGCCCAATTTGATCTCAAGCGGGCCAGACCAGTAAAATAATGACTTAATAACCTATAAATAATGACAAATCCAAGTTTTTCCTTTTGTTTTAGTAAAAAAAAAAAAAAAAAAATTATGAAAATATTTATATTTTACAAAAAAGATGTGAATAACCTGAAAAAACGGAAATTTCATTTGAAAAATTAGTGCAATTTTAACAATATTAGGACACGACTTATTTTTTATACATGTACATTTACACACAATGTCACATAAATGTGTGGTAACAGGCTTAACCCTTTCATGCATGAATTATGAGAACCTTAATCAAGATTTATTTTTTATTCATTTTTAGTGTTTTTATTCCTCTTTAGGCATCAAAAAAAAAACAAAACAAAAAAAAACAGTGCGATTGAAACTTTTCTTATGAATCTATTTTTCATGGAGTTTCAAATATGTCCACTCAGCTTGACACCATGCATTTAGTTTTTGAAGTAAAGAAACATGCATTTACTGATACATCATGTGAAAACTAAGAAATAACACTTTTAATGCAGCTAATCTGATGTTTTCTCACATTTTAATATACTCTAATACTACTCATTACTCACTTCATGGAGATAATATGCAAAAAAAACAAAAAACCTTTATGTAAAATAATAAACAAAACAAAAAACTGTTTAATAATAATGACAAGCAATTGATTTACACTCAAACTGCAGATCAGGTTTATCAAGAACAGCAAAGTTACTGTAATGGTGCAAATTGCAGTGTATGGGATGATGCACAAGTGTCTGCTGTGTTGGCTGATATGGAACTAAAACAAAAAACCCATGAATATACAAGAGAACAGCTGAAGAATAGCTGCCCACTGTAGTGACCACTATGCATGAAAGGGTTAATGTTGTTAAAATTTTGGAGTCTGGAACTAAAATTTGAACAATTTCTACAATATTCCATCTCTTATTATTAACACAACTCCAGATCACAGTGGATCCATAAATGCACCAAACATTTAGTAACAGGCAGAATATTGTTAAAATTGCACATTTCGGGTTGTTCATCTTTTTTATTTATGTATTTATTTATATTTTTATTGTGAAAGAATAGTTTTGTAAATGTAAATATTTTCACAGTGTAATGCTATTTTTTTCACTTAAATTTTTTCCACATAATTTGTCACAAAGAAAATTTGTAGTTGTCATTATTAGAAAAAGGAAAAAGGAAAAGGAATTGAGCAAGTTAAAAAAAAATGGTTTGATGTTAATAAGTTATCACTTAATGAAGATAAAACCAAATGTATGGTTTTTGGTGGTGCTAGGGGAAGTGATGATATAAAACTGAAAATTAATGAAATTGAAATTGAAAGGGTGTATGAAACAAAATTTTTGGGAGTGATTATTGACCATAAACTCTGTTGGAAACCACAAATAGAATATATCAAACGCAAAACGTCCAAAGCTGTTGCGATTCTTTCTAAAACTCGAGACTTGTTAAGCAAAAAATGTTTGCATATGTTGTACTGTTCACTTGTACCGCCATATATGTCAGACTGTGTGGAAATATGGGGCAATGTGTATAAAACTAATTTAGACCCGATAATTAAACTCCAAAAAAAAGCTATTAGAGTCATAAACAAAGCTGGTTATCTCCAATCAAGTAATCCACTTTTGTAGAATCTGGTTTACTAAAATTTCTTGACATTGTATATTTAAAAACAATGGAATTTATGTTGCGCGTTAAAAGTAAACACCTTCCTTTTTGTATTCAGAAAATCTTTAAGTTAAGAGAAGGACATTATAATTTATGAGGGATGTTTGTGTTTGAAAAATGTAAAGTAAGAACAAATGTTAAATATCAGTGTTTCAGTTATTGGTGTCAAGCTATGGAACGAACTGAAGGATGAAGTGAAACTGTGTCGCTCACTGTTGAGTTTCAAAAAGAATTTAATTGGTCAAATTATGAAGGGCTATGAAAGTAATATGATTACAAAATAACTTATTACACTGAATGTAGTATAATTTAAGTTTAAGTATTTATCTGCTGCAACTTCAGGTGTGGACATGGACTAAGGATGTGAATAGGAGAAGCAGAAATAAGCCTCCAGCTTCAGCTTCTTCCTTTTTCAGTTACAAAATGTGTTAATTTTATGTTTGTTTGTTTTTTTAATATGTAGGTGTTTTGTTTTGTTGTTTTTTTTTAATATGTATGTGTTTTGTATTTTGTATTTAACTGAAATAAACATTCATTCATTCATTTATGGGTTATTGTGTTGTTATTTTTACTGTAGATCACATTGGTGTGTATGTGGAACCTGAACCAAAATGATTTGGACAACCTTGACTGTTCAGGTTCATTTTTGTACTTTCATCCCGCGGGCCAGAATGGAACCTTTGGCGGGCCAGATTTAGCCCCCGGGCCGCATGTTTGACACCTGTGCGCTAGAAAAATCGATGTAGTAGTGACTAAATATGGTATTTTTAAATTGTACATATTTACCAATGCACATGCAATATAGCAAATATGTAAATTACAGACTTTAGCTAGACTCTAAGTACAGTGTTATATGTGTTGCCCCAGAAACTGATGTTTAATCTTTGACTGTACATCCATCAGCTGTTGAAAAGCCACACTGGTATTACAGTCCAAACTTTGAATCAATTATTAACTGTAAAAAAAAAAAAAAAAAGACTCCATTTGTGAGCCTTTCAGGAAACATTCACATGGAAAGTCGTCACAGTAGCGCAGTGCTGTCGCTGATATATTTTCATCTGTTTTCCTTTATTCAGATTGAGGTTTAATGTCATGTCTATTGACCTCCACATGTATTGTGTATTATGGGCTTTTAATCAGTGCTCATAATAAATTATAAAGTCAACTGCTTAACGCATTGATGTAATCCAAGAACGAAAAGCCATTTTAATTACCAGCAATGAATCTGGGTGCTAATATTGATCGTGTTCTTGCTTCCTGTGTTTGCTTTGGAAGAATCAATGTCTGAAAAGGCCATTTACACATGCAGGTGAGTCAGGGCCAAGCTGACAGACTGGACACTGATGTAGAGAAGAAAACACTGTTCAAGCTCTGGTTTACTTTCTGAATGAACCCTTCGGAGCACATGAAGCAGCTCACACTGACACTGTACGTATATATAAGTGTTCCATGTGTGGGTATACTGGACTATTATTCACTACTGAAGCTCATTTGGAGATGAATCTGTCTGTCTGTCTGTCTCTGTCTGTCTGTCTTTCTCTCTCTGTTTCTGTCTGTCGGTCTCTCTGTCTCTCTCTCTCTCTGTTTCTGTCTGTCGGTCTCTCTCTCTGTTTCTGTCTGTCGGTCTCTGTCTCTCTCTCTGTTTCTGTCTCTTTCTCTGTCTCTCTCTTTCTGTCTCTTTCTCTCTCTGTTTCTGTCTGTCTGTCTCTCTCTGTCTCTCTCTCTGTCTGTCTCTCCCTCTCTCTGTCTCTCTCTGTTTCTGTCTGTCGGTCTCTCTCTGTCTCTCTCTCTGTTTCTGTCTGTCTGTCTCTGTCTCTCTCTCTCTGTTCTGTCTGTCTCTCTGTCTCTCTCTCTCTCTGTTTCTGTCTGTCGGTCTCTCTCTCTGTTTCTGTCTGTCGGTCTCTGTCTCTCTCTCTGTTTCTGTCTCTTTCTCTGTCTCTCTCTTTCTGTCTCTTTCTCTCTCTCTCTCTGTTTCTGTCTGTCTGTCTCTCTCTCTCTCTCTGTCTGTCTCTCCCTCTCTCTGTCTCTCTCTGTTTCTGTCTGTCGGTCTCTGTCTCTCTCTGTTTCTGTCTGTCGGTCTCTCTCTGTCTCTCTCTCTGTTTCTGTCTGTCTGTCTCTGTCTCTCTCTGTTTCTGTCTGTCTGTCTCTGTCTCTCTCTCTGTTTCTGTCTGTCTGTCTGTCTCTCTCTCTGTTTCTGTCTGTCGGTCTCTCTCTGTCTCTCTCTCTGTTTCTGTCTCTTTCTCTCTCTCTGTTTCTGTCTCCCTCTGTCTCTCTCTCTCTGTTTCTGTCTGTCGGTCTCTCTCTGTCTCTCTCTCTGTTTCTGTCTCTTTCTCTCTCTCTGTTTCTGTCTGTCTCCCTCTGTCTCTCTCTCTCTGTTTCTGTCTGTCGGTCTCTCTCTGTCTCTCTCTCTGTTTCTGTCTGTCTGTCTCTGTCTCTCTCTCTGTTTCTGTCTGTCGGTCTCTCTCTGTCTCTCTCTCTGTTTCTGTCTGTCTGTCTCTGTCTCTCTCTCTGTTTCTGTCTGTCGGTCTCTCTCTGTCTCTCTCTCTGTTTCTGTCTGTCTGTCTGTCTCTCTCTCTGTTTCTGTCTGTCGGTCTCTCTGTCTCTCTCTCTGTTTCTGTCTGTCTGTCTCTGTCTCTCTCTCTGTTTCTGTCTGTCGGTCTCTCTGTCTCTCTCTCTCTGTTTCTGTCTGTCTGTCTCTGTCTCTCTCTCTGTTTCTGTCTGTCTGTCTCCCTCTGTCTCTCTCTCTCTGTTTCTGTCTGTCTGTCTGTCTCTCTCTCTGTTTCTGTCTGTCGGTCTCTCTGTCTCTCTCTCTGTTTCTGTCTGTCTGTCTCTGTCTCTCTCTCTGTTTCTGTCTGTCGGTCTCTCTGTCTCTCTCTCTCTGTTTCTGTCTGTCTGTCTCTGTCTCTCTCTCTGTTTCTGTCTGTCTGTCTCCCTCTGTCTCTCTCTCTCTGTTTCTGTCTGTCGGTCTCTCTGTCTCTCTCTCTCTGTTTCTGTCTGTCGGTCTCTGTCTCTGTCTCTCTCTCTTTCTGTCTGTCTGTCTCTCTCTGTCTCTCTCTCTCTGTTTGTCTGTCTGTCTCTCTCTGTCTCTCTCTCTCTGTTTGTCTGTCTGTCTCTCTCTGTCTCTCTCTGTTTCTGTCTGTCGGTCACTCTATCTGTCTCTCTCTCTCTCTCTCGTTTGATTATATCACTGATATGATCTTCTGAGTAAAAACCCAAAATTCATTTCATATCATTATTAGCTAATTATTACTTATTTTTATTTATTTTTATTTTATTGATTTGCACATCACAAACAAGAAAAAAAAATATATATATATATATATATATTTCAAGCAAGTAACACCATTGTGCAGGAGAGGATAGAAGCCAAAAAAGGTGTATATAAATACCTCCCTGGAAATAAACAATACACATTAAACGTAAACATTTCTGTACTTGCTGCTGTTTTCTCTTAGATGCACTGGGCTGTAGTAGTGTTTGGTAGAAAACAGATGAAATGCAGCTGCTGGGGTTTTTTCTTTCAGCATACTTCATATGCCTTATGCAGTTGGCATCAAGATTTTTTTTTTTTTTTTTTTTTCTGACTCCTGATTGACAGTGAGTGCACTTTACATTGCTGCACTTCTGGGCTCTGATGGTATCTTTATTATGCATATCTGACCTGCATGAATCACATATCATAAATGTATGAAACATGATTATAAATGCATGGTTCTACATGACAGTCTTCAATCACATCACTTCAAATAGTTCTCAATCATCTCCTCTTTGTTCTGTGTCCAGTGGATTGTTCTGTCTCTAATAACCCTCACAGGCAAAAAGCTTCTTTTTTTAAAAAATCGATGTGAAATCCTTGTTACAAGCTGTGTGTAAAGTTGTTACTATGGAAATGGTGGACATTCACATGAATGCCAAGTCCAGGTTAACAAGATGAGGGTGCGTTTGGTTGTTGCAGATGATATAAAGCAGGGGTGTCAAACTCATTTTAGTTCAGGGGCCACATTAAGCCAAATCTGATCTGACCAATATAATAATAACATAAAAATATAGAAATAATACTTTTCTCTATGTTTTAGAGCAACAAAAAAAGTAAAATTATGCGATCAAAATCAACTATCCTTTAAAATAATGTGAATATCGTGAACAAATTGAAACTTCTTAAGAAAACTAAGTGCAATTTTAATGATATTATGCCTCAGATATCATTTACACATGTAAATTACAACTTACAGATCACAGTGGATCAACAAATACACAAAACATTTAATAACAGGCAGAATACTGGAAAACTTGTACTTCAGACATTTCAAAACATTCATATCTGTTCAGGTTATTTGCGTTTTTGTGAAATGATAGTTTGTTTTAGTGTAAATACAGTAAAATGACATGAGAATTTTTACATTTACAAAGAGAAAAATTTGGAATTGTGAGTATTTATAGGTTATTCTGATAGTATTTTACAGATCTGATGCACTTGAGATTAATTTGGGAACCTGAACTAAAATGATTAATATCTTCGGTGTAATTTTTGCATTTCACAAATTCATCCCAGGGGCCGGACTGGACCCTTTGGCGGGCCGGATTTGGCCCCCGGTCCGCGTGTTTGACACCTGTGATATAAAGTCTATTCAGAACAAAAGGTTTCACTCTTTTTTTTTTTTTTTTTTTTTTTGGCCAAATTTAACCCATAAAGACCCAAACAGCCACTGGCGACCGAAACTAACTACTGATTTAAACTGTTTAAAGGTGCTGGAGACTTTCGTGACCAATTTTTCGTCAAATCTATCAAACCTCAGTCACAGCCTAAAGGTGGCCATACACTGTACGATTATTTCGATCGTTGCACGCAGCTGTATGTCAAACTGTGCGAATCAATCATAAAGTCAGGCTCACGATTCATGTGCTCGTATGCGACCCGACTACTCACACTGTAGGACCATACACCAGAGGTTGCACCACATGTTCCAGTCTTGTATCCGGAAATACAACGTTAAAATACCAAGGAATCCGAAAGTGCGTAGACGATTGTGTATTGGTGTGAGTCACGAAATGCTAGTGCTAAACAAAAACCAACGAGCTGCTTTGGTAAAATGTGCCATTATCTGCAGGGAATCAAAAAAGAAGAAAAGACGGCGACGTGTTTGGTGCTGGAATTGGTTGGCCATACGTGGACAGTATGGGCTGTCAGTCCTGCAAAAGCTAAATTGCACTATGCCAATAGCCAGCTACTGTAAGCTTAGAATTAGCTTACAGTAACTGGCTATTACTGTATTTGCGCATGCACAGTGTGAGAATTTGAGGCCCATCGGCTCGTGGCATTGCTTTGACAGTGCGATACCCTCACGAGCAAGGTTATCGTTAATGAAAACTAACAAAATGACGAAAACTAGAAATGTAAAAACATTTTCGTTAACTGAAGTAAATAAAAATTATAATTAAAAGAAAAAAATGATAACTAACTGAAACTGTATTATGTGCTTACAAAACTAACTAAAAAAAATAAAAATTCTGGATAAAATTCCCTTCGTTTTTGTCTTTGTCAATGTCCGATTGATATGAAATCGATTTTATTTCCTTCAAGCAGTTTTAGCTGCTGGTACCATATGATATTTAACGGTCTGTCAATTCTCGTCACTTCTGGTTTCCAGTCGTCTTCTGGTCCCCACTCTACCTGGAAACATGGAGACTAAAGCTGGGAGAAAACAGCAGAGTCCTGTCTGGGATTTATTTGAATACGACAGTGAAGAAGATAAAAGATAATTATTCATTCATTTTCTGAACCCGCTTTATCCTCACTAGGGTCACAAGGGTCGCTTGGGGCCTGTCCCAGCTACATAGGGGCGAAGGCGGGGTACACCCTGTGTAATGGCGCTAGTACAGGCACAGAATCCAAATGCAGAACTCAGAGGCGGAATATAAAGTTCAAGGGATTTATTTGTCACAGATTCCACAAACAATTGGATAATGATAATGAGTGACAGAATCTTGAGGATAATTGATGGAGACTTCCTCTTCGGATTCGTCCTCAGGGCGGAGGACGTTAATCCCTTTCTCCGTTCGGGTACCGGGGCCTTTTTCCCGACTAGGGAAAAGCAGAGGGAGGTCAGGGACGGAAACAGGTCATTCACAGGCAAGCTATCAATCAGGCAACAGGACATAAGGGTTGGACTAAACTCACGTACCAGAAGTCAGGCTAGGCGATCAGAACCAGGATAGCAGATGAGGCAGACAAAACCGACAGGGAGCAGGCAGTAGGCAAAAACCGGGCAGGCAAAAACGGGTCAAAAACAGGTAATCAAACAGACAGATGAGATCAGAACGCTGGTAAGAACTACGAGAGTTACAAACTGGCGTCTGACCAGGGCAAGAGACTGAGTTTAAATACACAAAAGGGAGGGAAGACAACTAGACACAGGTGGCACAAATCAGGGCGGAGACAGGTAATCAGGGGAAAGGTGAACACGATCCAGGAAGGGAAGTAAAGACGACAGACTAGACACATGAGGGGAAACTTAACAAAATAAAACAGGAAGTGACAAACAAACATGAAAGACAGACAAGACCAGACTAGCGTCTGGCTGCAGGCATGACACCCTGTACAAGTCACCAGTTCATTGCAGGGCGATAAAAGATATAATAAAACTAAACTAAAACTAAGCATTTAGAAAATAACGAAAACTAATAAAAACTAGCAAACCTGCTCTAAAAACTAATTAAAACAAACTGAATTAGAAAAAAAAAGGCAAAACTAAATAAAACTAAACTATAATGAAAAATCCAAAACTATTATAACCTTGCTCACGAGGAGTGAGCAGGATTTCAAACAGCTCAGTTTTCCTTGCAAACACCTGATTGCTGGTAGTGAGGTGGTGGTGAGCTGTTAATGGCTTCTCCTTACCCCATGTACACTGCACAAAGCACAACACACGATTAGAGGCACATCTGGCCTGATCCCAGAAAGAGTCGCACGAGTGAGAAATCGTCTCTAAAATCGCACAGTGTATGGCTGCCTTAAGTATCACGAATCTGTAAGTCTTTGTTATTACTCACCTGAATCTCGTGCATTACGGTGAAAAATTTCTTAGTGCCATCCACCATAAACAAACCATTTGTTTACAAACAGAGCTGGGAGGTAACTTGGGTATCTTCGGAATTTTGTCACGATGTGCACTGTGGGAAGCGAAGGCTCGCACAGCTACCTGACAGCAGCAGCTGGAACAGACACAGTCGGAAACGGCATATCCCTCCAGCCGTTTCTGCATTTCTGCATGTTTGTTTCACCCATATAATACCACATGGTTATGCTGCTGGTGCTGCTGTCAGGTGGCTGCGCGAACCTCCGTTTCCCACAATGCACGTCGCAACAAAATTCCGAAGATGCCCGAGTGATGTCCCGGGTCGGTTTGTAAAAAAATGTTTTTTTTTATGGTGGATGGCACATTTAGTAACAGGCAGAATATTGGTAAAATTGCATTTACTTCTCTTAAGACATTTCAGGTTGTTCAAATTAGTTCTGGTTATTCATGTTTTTGGTAAAGGATAGTTTGTTATTATACACATTTTCATGTAATTTTACTTTTTTACACTAAAACAAAGATAAAATCTGCAGCTGTCATTATTTATAGGTTATTATGATACTATTTTACTGGTCTGGCCCAGTTCAGATCTAATTGGTCTGTTTGTAGAACTTGAATTCAGTGTAATTTTTGCATTTTACAAATTCATCCTACGGGCCGGATTAGACCCTTTGGTGGGCCGGATTTGGCCCCCGGGCCACATGTTTGTGATGTAAATAACTGGACCTTTGGATGCTTTTGGTTGCTGGGTGTTGTTTAGTGTTTTAAGGGTTAAAGAAATACACTCAGGCCAACCACTCCAGAGAGCTTTTATCGTTGTTCTGGAATAAAATTAAAGGGTGCCAGACGGTTCTCCTGCAGAGGCACAGCGCTAATGAAGTGGAGATAAGTCTGACTATGAAAGCCTATACACATATGTGCCTCGCAGTACGTAATTATTAGCTTTAGCCAGTGGAGCCAAGTACATTAATGATCAAGACGGTATCACCTCGACCCCATTTTGATCCCCTTTGGGTCAGTCATTTGTACATTTCTCAGTAATGGACCGTATGACTGGCTGACAGTCAAGTGTATGTGCTGCAGAACATATGCTTCCATTTGCATATCTGTATTTAGATGCTGGTAGAATTGCAACCAATTACATGTAGCAATAAGTCTTTTTTTTTTTTTTTTCTTTTTTCATAAGATTATGATAAAGGTGGTGGTGGTTAAACTTTAGATGGTTATAAAGGTTTGTTGTGTTAGCGGTGGGTGCAGACACAACTACGAAACACTTTTTGCACGTGATGTGTTTTTGCTCTTCGTCTTCTTCATCAAACCCAAAGTGATTCCATACAATTGAATTGGACTTGCCTTTTTTGTTTACCAAGCACTTCTGCTGTGATTCTCCTGCCATTTTTCCAGACCGCTAGGTACAACTTTCCTCTTGGGGTGGACCTGTCGGCTAGCAGGCAGCAGTAGCTTAGAGGGGGGCGGGGCAGAGCAGCTCATGGTAGCTTGCGTGCGCGTGAATTAAAACAACTCAAAATTAATAATCGTTTTTTCTCGATTACATAATTTTTGTAATCGTTGCGTGTAATAATCGAAATCGTAATTGAATTTCGATTAATTGCACAGCCCTATGTAAACCACAGGGGAATGTCTGAAAATGCAGAATTCCATTGAAAAAAGCAAAATATGAGCAGCTTTACTGCACTTTTTAGCAATTTATTTGACCCTTTATTTTACCAGGAAGTCCCTTGAGATTGGGTCTCTTTTGTGAGGGACCCGGACAGTCAGCATAGACAAACATATTACTACATTTTGGAATATAAGGGTTGTATTGATGTGTATAGTAAAGGAAAATGCTCCAAGAAATGGGACTACAGTGTTTAAAATAGCATGGCAGACTTGTTCTTTGGTAAGTCAGAAAAGATGCAAAACAAAGATTTTAGATTTACATTCAAATAACAGTTTCTTCATGGATTAAAAACCCCTTTGGATACATTTGAAGTGCAAGTAATTGCTCATTTTAATGTCAAATTACATTGATTTTTTTTTTTAGAAGTAAGCTGCCACAAACAACTTTCAGAGAAATAATTATAACCTAAGACGAAAATGAAAGTTAAATGGAATCCAACTGAGAGTATTTTTGTATTATAAATATATATATATATATATATATATATATATATATATATGTACAGGGTGGGGAAGCAAAATTTACAATGAACATTTAGTTGTTTTTTTCTCAGCAGGCACTACATCAATTGTTTTGAAACCAAACATATATTGATGTCATAATCATACCTAACACTATTATCCATACCTTTTCAGAAACTTTTGCCCGTATGAGTAATCAGGAAAGCAAACGTCAAAGAGTGTGTGATTTGCTGAATGCACTCGTCACACCAAAGGAGATTTCAAAAAGAGTTGGAGTGTCCATAAAGACTGTTTATAATGGAAAGAAGAGAATGACTATGAGCAAAACTATTACGAGAAAGTCTGGAAGATACGATTAAAGAAGAATGGGAGAAGTTGTCACCCAAATATTTGAGGAACACTTGCGCAAGTTTCAGGAAGCGTGTGAAGGCAGTTATTGAGAAAGAAGGAGGACACATAGAATAAAAACATTTTCTATTATGTCATTTTTCTTGTGGCAAATAAATTCTCATGACTTTCAATAAACTAATTGGTCATACACTGTCTTTCAATCCCTGCCTCAAAATATTGTAAATTTTGCTTCCCCACCCTGTATGTATATATAAATAAATAAAAGCTTAAGTGCACAGCCAAATGAAATGTGCACCCTGCACAACAAAAAAACAACAAAAACAACTTCCTTCATGTTCAAATTGTAGTTATTTTCTATTTTTTCACCGCGCTTCAGCGGCTGGACATTTTAAACCATTAAAAAGACTACCATGATTAGTCCTCCTCATCGCTGCCAGATTCCAATTTCATCATTATTTCTGCTTCGAGGCTGTTTGAGCAGCAGTTACAAGGAAAAGGACGCTGCATTTGTCCTTTGCGCTCGGAGGAGTCATGTGATTCCTTACAAATAATAATGTTGACACTTGATGTAACACAATGTCCTGCATGATGGTTTTACCATATCACCCTCCTGCACATGCACAGAGAGAGGATTTGAGTGGTTCATCCCGCATCACATTTGTATCAAAGAAGATTATCGGAATCTCTCTGAAGCGTGTAGCTGTGTAATCACAGATACCTCATATGAAGACGTACCATGTATTTCTTGTGACGCCGCGCTTTGACATAATCTTCACGCCTTACGTTTCAGATAAAACAGTTACATAACATATTGTATTTATGGATGAAATGTGCCTCTAGCATGAAAAAAACGAAACCATATGGAAGCAATGAGTGTTTGTTATCGCTGTACAGACGTGTGTTGTGACATCTCTATAAATGCACTGCAATGTACGAAAACAGTCACTATGTGCTACTATAGGTTCGGTCTATAACTTAACCCATAAAGACTTAAACATCCAACAGTGACACAAACCAACAAACCATCTGCTGATCTAAACTGTGTAATACCTGTTGATGCAATAATCCTATCAATACATGTCAATAATTGGTGAAAAATATACTGTCATCTTCATTCATTCATTCATTCATTCATTCATTCATTCATTTGTTCTTAGCAGAAGAAAAGCAAAACATTTTTATGTGTACAAGGTACTAATATCAGAGCAAATACATTAATTTTAATTTTTGATGAATATACCTTTTAGGATCACACTTTTTAATTTTGTTATACAGTGACAATAAACATTTATTCTATTCTATTCTATTCTATTCTATTCTATTCTATTCTATTCTATTCTATTCTATTCTAAATAAATAAGGGTCAAAACACAGTAATATCCCGTCAGAGAGCGAGCTTTAATTGATTGCCATTCCAACATTTATTTCACTATAAAGGAGCTTCTTGTTTTGGATAATCCCTTATGGTCCCATCCATCCATCCATTCTCTTCCGCTTATCCGAGGCCGGGTCGCGGGGGTAACAGTCTAAGCAGGGATGCCCAGACTTCCCTCTCCCCAGACACTTCTTCCAGCTCTTCCGGGGGGACCCCGAGGCGTTCCCAGGCCAGCCGAGAGACATAGTCTCTCCAACGTGTCCTGGGTCTTCCCCGAGGTCTCCTCCCGGTGGGACATGTCCGGAACACCTCCCCAGGGAGGCGTCCAGGAGGCATCCGAAACAGATGCCCGAGCCACCTCAGCTGGCCCCTCTCGACGCAGAGGAGCAGCGGCTCTACTCCGAGCTCCTCCCTGGTGACTGAGCTCCTCCCCCTATCCCTAAGGGTGCGCCCAGCCACCCGACGGAGGAAACTCAATTCAACCGCTTGTATCCGGGATCTTGTCCTTTCGGTCATGACCCAAAGCTCATGACCATAGGTGAGGGTAGGAACGTAGATTGACCGGTAAATCGAGAGCTTCGCCTCTCGGCTCAGCTCCTTCTTTACCACAACCGACCGGTACAGCGACCGCATCACTGCAGACGCTGCACCGATCCGTCTGTCAATCTCACGCTCCATCCTTCCCTCACTTGTGAACAAGACCCCAAGATACTTGAACTCCTCCACTTGGGGCAAAGACTCCCCACCGACCCAGAGAGGGCAGACCACCTTTTTCCGGTCGAGAACCATGGCCTCGGATTTGGACCTTATGGTCCCACTAAAGCAAAAATGAATTTAAAAGTAAAACTGTAGGTCATTTAGCAACACTAATCTGTCAAATTGTCTCTAAAATGTCCCGTCATCTTCTGTAACATTGATTCACCAGTAAAACCCATGGAGTTGGATCAATGACAGTGGATGGACACACTGGGTTTAGGTTCAGTTAATGATATTTTTTTTGAAAAAAAATTTTTTTTCCTCATTTTTTGTGTTTTCATGTAATAACCTTTGAATTTACCATGAGTTTTTATGAACATCTACATGATCACCAAATTAGATATAGGAAAATGCATGATTTACACTGAAAAAAGTTAAAATAAAGAAAATAATACTACAATAAATGGTGATAAATCACTTAAGAAAGGTTAAATATAGAGGAAAAAATCATTTGAACATGGACACAAAAGTAGCACTGGCTCCTTATGGGTTAAAGTCTATTTGACTACACAGTAAAAAAAAAAAAAGTAAAAAAAAAAAAAAGAACGGTATTATTCTGGCAGCAGGGGTGCTGAAAAAATACTGTTAAATAATGGAAAATAACCATCTCATAAAAATACGGTAATTTTCCATTATTAAAATATAGTTTTTTGGCCTAACTTTACATGAGATTTTGCTTTTTTTTTTTTTTTAATGTTTTATAAAGAATATTTACATGTATTAAAACAATCAAATTACTTACAGAGAGAGAGAGAGAGAGAGATTTATATATATAAATTTTCAATGAGACTAAGTTGTACAATCCACTGATAAAACCTGTATTTGGACAGTTTATCAGCTCTTATACATGTTATACATTCACAAAAATACATTTATTCAACATTTTTGTTGTGAAACCTCCCATAATTACACAAGATATTTGTCAATTAACAAACAAGTCTTGTTAAACTTACAGAACAAATACGTCTTTTACGGTTAATTGTCAGTAATTTTACCTTTTTTTTTTTTTTTCTTTTTTACAGTATTAAACTTTAAATTAAGAGTTTAATCTCATAAAAAGAAAATAAATATTTGTGAAATTATGATACATTTGCAAATGTATTTTAAATGTATTTTTCTGGGAAAAAAAATAAAAAAAATCTTTTAAAAAATGGAAATTTTATGGTTATTTACAGTTACAGTTTTTTCATATTATTTTACATTTGACATGTAAAATCACTGTCTATTTTTGTCATTTCATTGATATTTTCATGTATCTAAAAAAATACAGGAAAAATCTATAAAATAAACGCTGAAAATTCTGTTAAATTACAGATTTTTTTTTTTTTTTTTTTTACATTGAAGGTTAAATATAGAGGAAAAAATCCTTTGGTAACTGACACAAAAGTAGCACTGGCTCCTTTTTGTTAAAATCTATTTGACTATAAAAACACATCGGTGATATGTTGACAGTACAAATCTCTGTATTGTAAAACGTCAGCAGCCCCTGTTGCTTTAAAATAGCTTAGATATACTCGAAAACATCACTATTGAAGGTTGAAATGCATCGCTGTGTGTTTTCAGGTTCTCCGTGTAGCACATTTTCTGTACTTTAAACATCTCGCCACTATTTTACCTGTGAAACTGCATCTATTGTGAGACAGTTTTTCACTTTATGGTTTACAGGTGCTGTTGTGTTTTTCGCAGAATTAGCCAGAAGCCGAGTGCTTCTGCAAGACAACATTAAATCACAGCACCATTCATCACTAATGGATAGCTGAGCTGCTTGAGATGCCCAGAATCAATCATCTAAATGGGAGCGTGGAAGCGCAGAGTGTGCTCTCAAATGAGTTGTATCGGCAGCTAAGGCTCCACGCTCACCTCCGAGAGTAATCAGCACCGCGGCTGGAGGGAGGAAAACACTTGAACATACATTAAAGTGTGGTATTTATCCTGTTCAACATGGCATGGAAATGTCTTTGTAAATGCAGTGATGTGGTGACAAGATTCTTTTTTTTTTTTTGGCGCCGGACGTAATGGTTCATTCAAATTTAATTTATTTGCATGAGGATTTGCATGTGTTTGTCTGCACTAGTAATAAAGACATGTGCACAATCTGAAACCAGTGGGGGAATGCCATTTACATCTTTTATCATTTAACCCACAGGTGTCAAACATGCGGCCCAGGGGCCAAATCCGGCCCGCCAAAGGGTCCAATCCGGCCCATGGGATGAATTTGTGAAATGCAAAAATTACACTGAAGATATTAACAATCAATAGTGTCAAAATGATTTCCATCCGTGTTCTACATACAGACAAATATAATCTCAAGTGGGTCAATCCAGGAAAATACTATTGTAGTAACCAGGGCCGGACTGAGACTCATTTTCAGCCCTGGAGTTTCATACCTCAGACCGGCCCACTTTAGATCACGACCGATTATTATTATTAAAATCATGCAATTATAACCTTACATGTTAGGTCTACACACTGTTCTGCAAAGCCTTCTAATTCAGTGTATTTTCTAAAATATTTCCAATTCAGCACAAGTAAAGGTTGCTTCACAATGTGGATTTATTTCAACAGTGAGTGCACATCCACATCTCCAACATTATTATTCCTCACAACACAACAATAACAGAATCTATATTTTTGTTCTTATAAGTGTTAACATTTTTCAAACCTTTAAAATGTTTGAAATGAAAGAATATATAAAAATATTAAATTAAAAAAAAAATTAAAAAAAAAAAAAAAAAAAAAGCTTGCTGCACTTTCTAATAACTATTATTTTTGTATCCTCTGCAACAAAAGATTTCCATCACAACTTACTTGCAGTTTGTTCCATCGTTGCTATTGAAAACTTTTGGTATAGTGATATTAGGGGTTTGATGAGGATGATAAGAAAAAAATATGTGTATCCTGTGACTGAGGGCGAGCAAAGCAATCAAAGCTAACAGCAGACTCATCTTCATCTGTGTCATTTCTGATAGTGGTTCAGGGCTGTGCTGCTGAGCTGCTCCTCTGTCATCAGTAGACTCTGCTCTCCCTTTCACACTTCCTCCAGTTTCTCTAGACTCTCCTGCACCTGGATCACAATAACAAATAATATCTACAGACATTTGGACTTACTGAACTAATTAAGATATTTACATTGGCTAAATATGCAGGTTTATTTAATATTACTTTATGCTATTGCCTTTCAGTTGTGGGCTTTTACTGTCTCTCTTTTAATAATAAAAATTAAAATAGGCCAGCACTATCGTTTAGGTCTAGAAAGTGGTTTTACTGGAACTAATGCTTGTTCACACAGTCTGTTCCAACAGCTCACCTGAGCCGGTTCATCGTCCTCATTAGTTGTTTCCAACCGGAGGTCGTTTTTGTGAAAAAGTTGCAGATTTTGTCACATTTGGATGCATTTGCTTCCAGAACTTTCCTCTTTTTAATTCTTGCTTCTCCACACCACCCTTGCTCTTTCTATTCTCCATGTTTCAAACAGCAAACACAGCTGACCATCCACAGCCTACAGAGCACAGATGGTATATACTCCACAGCTACAGAGCTACTAACCGAATACAAGGACACGTTACGTCAGGTCACGGTGCGTCTGCAAATAAGAGGAAGAAAACAAACAGTTTGCTCGTAGAGGGGGTGGGGCCCAGGAACAGTGGCTGCAGATTATGTGATCAACTCAGTGCTATGACTGAACACCGGCCCCCAAAAAATAAATAAATAAAATATTAAATAAATATTTAAAGTGAACTCCAGCCCTCGCGGCCTAAATATTATACCGGCCCACCGGGAATTGTCCCGGTCCTCCCGATTAGCCAGTCCGGGCCTGGTAGTAACCTACAAATAATGACAACTGCAAATTTTCTCGTCATTTTAGTGTTTAAAAAAAAAAAAAAGTAAAATCACATGAAAATGTTTACACTTATTCTTTCAGGTGGTTCAAGTAATTCACATTGTTTGAAAGGATAGTTTGCAGATGTAAACGTTTTCATTGTTTAATATGACTTTTTTCACTATATAGAGAAAAATTTGGAGTTGACATTGTTTTTATATTATTATGTTATTTTACTGGTTCAGCCCACTACAGATCAGTAAAAAATATAAATTTTAAACACTGTGTTTAGAATGTGATATAAATAATATAATAGTCAAATTTCAATGTATTTACAATAAATTTTGTTTATTCATGAGAGTTTATAAAATGAATCGAAAATGACGGCACAAAACGTTGTTCCTTTCCAAACATTCACACTCAAAAAACTCCTCAACTCTTTTTTTCACAAATTTTTTTCTCATTTCAAAATATATTTTCTGGAAATTATAAGTAATTACCTATCCAAAAATATAAATTTGGTGTAGATTATTATAATTAAATTTTTTTAACCTTCCCTTGACTTCGCCCTTATATATTCCTATGTGTTTACCTGTACTAGTAGGTTATCGACACAGGTACCAGTGTTGTGTCAAAATCCATTTAATGTGAAAAAAAAAAAAAAAAAAAAAATTAAATTATCTTTAACTAACTTGTCATCACTGCTCAAACTCATCTAATCTGTATCTGTTGTGTTCAATATTATCTTAAGGCCCAGAATGTCCATGGTTTAACCCTTTCATGCATACTAGTCACTACAGTGGACAGCTATCTACAGCTGTTCTCTTGTATATTCATGGATTTTTTTTTTTTTTTTTTTTTTTTACACATATCTTTATTAAAGTTTTAAGACGCTACATATCTTTTCTGACATGAATTGGTAACATTATGTAGATCTCTCCTGAGGATAAACCCCCAGAATCACAAGCCCTCCCCATAGTTTTCACCCAATTTATCAGTAAATACATGTTTCTGTGCGTCAAAAATTAAACGTGTGGTGTCCAGTTGAGTGGATATTTTTGCAACTTCATGAAAAATAGGTTTATAAGAATTTTTTTTTTTTTCATTTTTTTTTTTATGTTTATTTATTTATTTGTTTGTTTGTTTATTTTTCAGAAGAAATTTTTCAATCGCATTGTTGTTTTCATCCCTAAAGAGGAATAAAAACACTCAGGAAAAATGTTTGATTAAGGTTCTCATAATTCGTGCATGAAAGGATTAAAGTCCAGCAGAAATTAATTGAGTCATTTTTGCATTCTATTGTGTAAAACGTATTAATTTTATACATATTAGGAAAGAGTCCTTGAAAAGTGATACACTGCACAAAAGACAAAAAACAGAGAAAAAGAGAAAAAAAAATTGTAAAAGAAAAAGAAAAAAGAAGTGCATATCTACATGAATACCACTAGAATGCAATAACCACAGTAATTACCAGACTGTACATAATAATACATAATAATATACAATACCAAGTTCATGAATAACAACAACACTCCAACTTAAAATAAGAATACAAAGCACACTTTAATAAAATACTCCATGACATGGATGTAATATTAGCAGGTGTATTCCATTCTGCTGGGATCTAAAACCTGAAAGCTCTTTGGTCAATTGTTCTCTTAATTCAAGGAGTAGACTAGAAGCACTCGGAGAGCGCAGACCTCCGCCAAGGCTGATCAGTGGCCCCTCCCATGGGCCCCCCCACGCCAAGGAGGTTATGTTTTTGCCAGGGTTTGTTTGTTTGTTTGTCTGTTTGTCTGTCCGTTAGTGTGCAACATAACTCAAAAAGTTATGGACAGATTTGGATGAAATTTTGTGGTCTGCCCCCCCCCCCCCCCCCCCCCCCCCCCCGTGGGCCCCCCCACTCCCGATTACCACCAAAATTTAATCATTTCTTCCTTATCCCATTTCCAACAATCACAAGCCCTCCCCATAGTTTTCACACAATTTATCAGTAAATACATGTTTCTGTGCGTCAAAAATTAAACGTGTGGTGTCCAGTTGAGTGGATATTTTTGCAACTTCATGAAAAACAGGTTTATAAGAATTTTTTTTTTCTTTTTTTTTTTTTTTTTAATTTATTTATTTATTTGTTTGTTTGTTTATTTTTCAGAAGAAATTTTTCAATCGCATTGTTGTTTTCATACCTAAAGAGGAATAAAAACACTCAGGAAAAATGTTTGATTAAGGTTCTCATAATTCGTGCATGAAAGGATTAAAGTCCAGCAGAAATTAATTGAGTCATTTTTGCATTCTATTGTGTAAAACGTATTAATTTTATACATATTAGGAAAGAGTATTCCATTCTGCTGGGTTCTAAAACCTGAAAGCTCTTTGGTCAATTGTTCTCTTAATTCAAGGAGTAGACTAGAAGCACTCGGAGAGCGCAGACCTCCGCCAAGGCTGATCAGTGGCCCCCCCATGGGCCCCCCCACGACAAGGAGGTTATGTTTTTGCCAGGGTTTGTTTGTTTGTCTGTCTGTCTGTTTGTCTGTCCGTTAGTGTGCAACATAACTCAAAAAGTTATGGACAGATTTGGATGAAATTTTGTGGTCTGCGCCCCCCCCCCGTGGGCCCCCCCACTCCCGATCACCACCAAAATTTAATCATTTCTTCCTTATCCCATTTCCAACAAACCCTGAAAATTTCATCAAAATCTGTCCATAACTTATTGAGTTATGTTGCACACTAACGGACAGACAGACAAACAAACAAACAAACCCTGGCAAAAACATAAGGTAAAAATAGCACTGTGCAGAATGAGGAAAATAGATTAAATGAGGGTCATGTGAATCATTTTTCTTTAGAAAACTATTCATAATAGGGCATACAATTGAGCTGAAAGTAGAATGAAAGAAATTAATGATTTGAGACATATAATTAAAAAAAAAAAAAGGGGTGAAACTGTCAAGGTCAAGGTTACTTTATTAATACCCATAGGTAGATTTGTTTTGCAGTCTAGGTGATTGCCTTGGCATTACAACAACACTTACATTGAACATGCAAGACAGGCACTTGATCACGCTTACAGACAGGACGAAAAGACAGGACAAAACAAAAAACAAAGCAAAAAAAATAGTGCTCAGTGTTCCACCATTCATCGGTATAGCAGCATGGATAAGCTAATAAAATAGATGAGATCAAATAAATAAAAACAAGATGCAATAAAACACAATAAAACCAGAAAAGATAAAACAATAAAAACAATCCGGGATAAAAACCTGAGTAAGAACATACAAATAAATAAAAAATTGGAAGTCACATAATAATAAATAGAGCAAAAAAAAAAAAAAAGAAAAATGGAACAAATAACTAAATAAGTTAGTAAAGTGCAATGTCACTATTTCTTATTGAGTTCAGTGACGGTGACAGGAACAAAGCTATTTTTATAACGCTGTGTCCTGCACCTTGGGACTAAGAACCTCCGTCCAGAGGAAAGGAGTTGAAATTCCCCTCGTAAAGGATGGGAGTCGTTGTTAAGAACTGATGAAGCCTGAAGGAAGTCTGAATATAAATACTAGAAAAGCACTCGTAGAGTACAGACCTCCGCCAATCACCTCCAAAATTTAACCCTTTCATGCACAGTGGTCACTCCAGTGGACAGTTCTTCTCCAGCTGTTCTCTTATATATTCATGGATTTTGTTGTTTTAGTTCTATATCAGCCGACACAGTGGACACTTATGCATCATCCCATACAGCAACATTCATACCATTACCGTAACTTTGCTGTTTTTTGATAAATCTGATCGACAGTAACATGTTTGAGTGTAAATCAATTGCTTGTTATTGTTAATAGGCTGTAATTAACCATTTTTCTCAAGCAATTTTTTTTTTTTTTTTTTTGCATATTATCTCCTTAAAGTTGTAATAACTAATATTAGAGTATGTTAAAGCGTATCAAAACACCAGATTAGCAGCATTAAAAAAATAATTTCATAGTTTTCACTCAGTATATTAGTAAATACATGTTTCTTTGCTTCAAAAATTAAATGCATGGTGTCCAGCTGAGTGGATATTTTTGCAACTCCATGAAAAATAGGTTCATTAAATAAATTTTCAATCACATTTTTTTTTTTTTTCATGCTTAAAGAGGAATAAAAATACTCAAGAAAAAATATTTTGATTAAGGTCAAAAAACAGTATTCAAAATCTCTCTGAAGGGACATTTTAGAGACAATTTGACCCACATTTTTACTTTTAAATTCATTTTTGCTTTAGTTGGACCATAAGGGATTATCCAAAACAAGGAGCTACTTTATATTGAAATCAATGTTGGAATGGCAATCAATTAAAGTTTGCTCTCTGATGGGATATTACTGTGTTTTGACCCATTAAGGTTCCGTAATTAATGCATGAAAGGGTTAATCATTTGTTCCTTGTGCCAGTATCAACATTTCCTGAAAATTTCATGAAAATCCGTCCACAACTTTTTGAGTTATCTTGCCAACCAAGCAAGCAACCAAACAACCAAGCAAGCAAGCATCCATCCATCCATCCATCTGTAACCGGTGGTGTCGGACTCTGCGTTGTGTTCTTTTTCTCTTAATGATGAGACCCGCACGTATATTCTTGGAGGCAGTCTCCGTTTATTATTCTGACAAAATGATAAAACATAACCTCCGGTCAGCATTCACCATGTAAAACACTCCTCTCCCACAGAAAACCGGAACAAAAGGGCACAAAATACATTGAATTATTAAAACAAAATACAACATACCTGACAAAATGATAAAACATAACAACCTCCGGTCAGCATTCCCCATGTAAAACACTCCTGCACAAACCAAATAATAAAGAAATATGTTTAAATACATTATAAGTGCCTAATACAGCCTAAACTAGCTGGTTCATGTAAAAAAAATTAAATTAACAAAGGTTAAACCAAAAGTTTCTATGAACTACACGGCTGCTTACCTCTCCCACAGAAAACCGGAACAAAAGGGCACAAAATACATTGAATTATTAAAACAAAATACAACATACCTGACAAAATGATAAAACATAACAACCTCCGGTCAGCATTCCCCATGTAAAACACTCCTGCACAAACCAAATAATAAAGAAATATGTTTAAATACATTATAAGTGCCTAATACAGCCTAAACTAGCTGGTTCATGTAAAAAAAATTAAATTAACAAAGGTTAAACCAAAAGTTTCTATGAACTACACGGCTGCTTACCTCTCCCACAGAAAACCGGAACAAAAGGGCACAAAATACATTGAATTATTAAAACAAAATACAACATACCTGACAAAATGATAAAACATAACAACCTCCGGTCAGCATTCCCCATGTAAAACACTCCTGCACAAACCAAATAATAAAGAAATATGTTTAAATACATTATAAGTGCCTAATACAGCCTAAACTAGCTGGTTCATGTAAAAAAAATTAAATTAACAAAGGTTAAACCAAAAGTTTCTATGAACTACACGGCTGCTTACCTCTCCCACAGAAAACCGGAACAAAAGGGAGGAGGCAAAGGCGCGAAAACTCAAGTGATAGTGCGCAGCGTTACACTGTAAACGGTTCGATGGGGAACAGACCAAAACAAAAAGTTCCACACACACTGATCCGGAGGCCCACAATGTCAGGTACTAAACCAAAAGAAATTAAAATAAAATGAACAGATTTTGTGTAATTTTAACAATACACAATACAATATACATACCCACAGTGCTGCTAAATAATTGACCCTGTTACACATCCATCCATCCCCTAATTAGCGGACGTAATAAAACTCTCTTCCTTGGGCCCTTTATACATTTTTTTTTCTTCAGTATAGAAAGAACATGGTCTAATTTCTTCAGAAAAATTAAAAATGAAAAATTTCCAACAACTGCCGTCATCAACTTTCAATATATTACACATTTTTTGTTTGTTTTCTTGACACATTTTCACACCAGAGACAGTTTTTTCTTGTGGATCAATAATATTTCTTAAACAAATGTCCTCCCCTTTCTAACTTTTCTCACATTAGCTATATACGTCAGTGTCCAGAGTCGCATTTATTTTTAGATGTTAGAGCAGGGGTCTCAAACATGTGGTCCGGGGGCCAAATGTGGCCCCCAAAAGGTTCCAATCCGGCCCCTGGGATGAATTTGCAAAGTGCCAAAATCTACAGTCAAGGTTGTGGAACTCATTTTAGTTCAGGTTCCACATACATACCAATATGATCCACAGTAAAATAACAGCATAATAACCTGTAGACAACAAATAATGACTCCATATTTTTTTCTCGGTTTGATGAGAAAAAAATATTACATTATGCCTATAAATAATGACAACTTCAAATTTTTTGCCTTTGTATTAGTGCAGAAAATAACATTAAATTATGAAAATATTTACATTTACAAACTATCCTGAAACAATAAAATGTGAATAACCTGAACAAATAGGAACAACCTGAAATGTCTAAAGAAAATTAAGCACAATTTTAACAATTTTCTATCTGTTCCTCAGTGTTTAGTGTCTTTGTAGATCTGATCCATAATGCACATGTAAAAATGATAAGTTGAGGAATAATATTGTTAAAATTGCACATATTTTTCTCAAGAAATTTCAGTTTTTTCAAGTTATTCACATGTTTTTTGTTTGGATACTTTATAAAAGTAAGAATTTTCATAATTTAATGGGGTTTTTTGCACTAAAACACAGACAAAATTTTGGAGTTGTCATTATTTATAGATTATTATGCTATTATTTTACTGGCCCGGCCCACTTGAGATCAAATCGGGCTGAATGTGGCCCCTGAAAGAAAATGAGTTTGAGACCCCTGTGTTAGAGCGTCTTTAAATGTAGTGTTTCACTCTGTGTGCATTAATATATTACTGTAAAACCATGTATAACCCATAAAGATTCAAGCATCCAAATATTGAATATAGTTTTTTGAATGAATGCTTTGTTTTGAACACGCTAATTTAAATCGTTATGTTACAAAAGAACAATATTTATCATGTAGTCTACATGATCCGTAAATTAAATATAGGAAAACACCAGATTTTTCACTGAAAAGCCTCTAATTTTATAATAAATTGTGATCAGTCAATTAAGAAAAGTTCAATATAGAGAAAAAACTATTTTGGAACTGCCATGAAAGTAGCACTGGGTCTTTATGGATTAATAAACATCTACATAATCAGAACATTAAATATCATAAATATTTTAATACAATGTAAAAAAAAATAAATAAATAAAATTTAAAAAATCTGTAATTTAACAGAATTTTTACTGTTTATTTTACAGATTTTTCCTGTAGTTTTAAGATACAGGAAAATATCAATGAAATGACAAAAATAGACTGTGATTTTACATGTCAGATGTAAAATAACATGAAAAAAAAGTAACTGTGAATAACCATAAAATTTCCATTTTTTTAATTTTTTTTTTCTTTTTCACAGAAAAATACAGTTAAAAATGCATTTGCAGATGTATCGTAATTTCACAAATATTTCTTTTCTGTTTGTTAGATTAAACTGTTAATTTAAAGTTTAATACTGTAAAAAATAAATAAATAAATAAAACGAGATAAAATTACTGACAATTAACCATAAATGAAGTATTTGTTCTGTAAGTTTAACAAGACTTGTTTGTTAATTCACAAATATCTTGTGTAATTTCACAACAAAAATGTTGAATAACTGTATTTTTGTGAATGTATAACATGTATAAGCATATAAACTGTCCAAATACAGTTTTTATCAGTGGATTGCACAACTTAGTCTCATTGAAAATTATATATATATATATATATATATATATATATATATATATATATATATATATATATATATATAGGTAATTTGATTGTTTTAATACATGTAAATATTCTTTATTAAACATTACAAAGTCCAAAAAAATATGCAAAATCTCATGTAAAGTTAGGGCAAAAAAACTGTATTTTAATTATGGAAAACTACCGTATTTCCGTTATTTAACAGTATTTTTTTGGCACCCCAGCTGTCGGAATATTACCGTTTTTTTTTGTTTGTTTGTTTGTTTTTTGTTGTTTTTACAGTGTACATAATCAATTAAATGTAGGAAAATACCTGATTCTCACTTAAAAATGCAAAATACATAACATGATATTAGAGTACATGCTGATAAAACACTTAAAGATTAAAAATAGAGAAAAAGGCATTTTTATGGGTTAAATAATATTTTTCTGCAGGGCGAAGGGGAACATTTTTAACAGGCACAGGTCGCAGTTTTTGGGTCATTTAATTGTAATTTCCTTCTCTAACAGTGAATCCATTTCTCTTCTCTCAAATATTTTCCAGAGACAACCATGAAGTTGTCTTCCGAGCGCTCTAGGGGTAAATGTTGTTTTCCAGGGATTTGTTTACCCCAGGTTTCTGGTAGACTACAAAGCAGCAGCAGGTCACATCAGGCAGGTAATAATTTGATCAGCTGCAGCCTGAAGCAGCTGTTCCACAGGATGTGTTTCCCCAGCGGCAGAAAGCAGCTCCCTCCTATCACTGAGGAGGAGGAGGATTATACAGAGAACATCAAACGCACCGGGAGATTCACGCGTGTTTGAGCACGTACCTGTGTTTTTTCCCGTTCACACTGTAATGCCAGAGTTTTTAAAGTCTTCCATTCTGCAGAAGTTTTTGTAAATGAAGTAAGAAGAAGAAGAAGAAGTTTCAAACACGCTGTTGTTTCCTCCATTGGGTTTTAATTTCCATTAGAGCCCGACCGATATGGGATTTTTGGGGCCGATACTGATATTGGGAAAAATGAAGGAAGGTCCGCACAACCTGTGAGCTCCCAAACCATTTATTTTGTTTTGTGATGTTTCGGGCTGAGGCCCTTCATCAGACTGAGGACAGACAGACTTACACAGATGTTTTATATGCAGCATCTAATCACAACACATGACCAGCGATATATGTAATTTTGGAATAACAGAAAGAAGTCTTTTAAAACTTTTCAAACATATGATCAACTAGAAGCACTCGGACAGCGCAGACCTCCGCCAAGGCTGATCAGTGGGCCCCCCCGTGGGCCCCCCCACCCCCGATCACCCCCAAAAGTTAATCATTTCTTCCGTATCCCATTTCCAACAAACCCTGAAAATTTCATCAAAATCTGTCCATAACTTTTTGAGTTATGTTGCACACTAACGGACAGACAAACAAACAAACAGACAAACAGACAGACAGACAAACAAACCCTGGCAAAAACATAACCTCCTTGGCGGAGGTAATTATAAATGATCAAGAGTCAAACATTCCAAGTGTCTACAAATACAAAATACACAGGTGTTTTATATGCAGTGTCCGACCACAATAGCACGTGACATGCAATATACGTCATCTTACAAGAGCAGAAAATAACTTATTAAACCTTATCATACATACAATCAATCACAAATTGTCAAATGTTTCGAATGTCTACAAATACACAGAATTATTAGTGATCAAACTGCTTTGCACTCATATTTATAAACAGATATTGATCAAATTTCTACAGGTCCATGTAGTTATACTGTCCATCTGAATGTGGTGACAAATGCCACAGCATGTGTGCACAGTTCTTATTGACAAAAATACAAGAACAGATTTACAAAAATGGATTTACAAAAGCAAACAAAAAAACTATATTGGGCAACGTTGAGATACATCCGAATAGTTTTTTCTTTTTTTTTTCTTTGCTTTTGTTTTTGCTTTTGTAAATCCATTTTTAATATATATTTGTATTTGTATATTGCATGTCATATGCTATTGTGGCCGGACACTGCATATAAAATACCTGTCTATTTTGCATTTGTGGACACTTGGAATGTTTGACTCTTGATCATTTAGAATTGATCATATGTTTGAAAAGTTACGGTACGGGAAGAAAGAAAACCCCTCAAAATGTCTTTAATACATTTATGAATTTTTGAAAATTTATCCCCCAATTTTTGGACACAATAGAATGTAGAAAAACAGGAATATAATTCTACTGCTATAAATCAAATAGAAAATAAAATAAATTAATAATATTACTAAATGTATTTTAAACATTAGTATTGCACTTTTCCCTGAAAGGTAGTTTTGAACAAACAACAAAAATCATTCTGTATAAAAATACCAAAAAAATTCCACATGAAGTGCAACATTAACAAGAGGACAAACTGGTATTCTGTTTAAACAAACTGAAGAGAAACACTGACAACAACAAAAAGTAACCAAATTATTTATTTTAGGACAGAGAACAAACTGTTTAGGACACTTTGTGTACGTGCGCGCGTGCGTGCAGGGTGCAATTTGTCGGGGGGATTTTTTTTTTGTTTTTTGGGTCGGAGCTGGGGGGTCCATAACTAATGTAACTAACGCCGGTGTGAAACGAAAGTGAAACTTTATATAATTTCAATGTCCGACTCCAAGTTCTATTCCTCTGTTATACAGAAGGAGAGAGGGAGGGGGAGAGAGAGAGGGAGGGAGAGAGAGACAGGGAAAAAGAGAGAGGGAGGGAGAGCGAGGGGGGGGTAAAAAACTGTATTTTAATGAGAGAGAGAGACAGATTGACTGACTTTCTTCAACAGGGCCATGAGAGACAGAGAGAGAGAGAGAGAGAGACATGATGGTGGAGGGTCTTCAGTCTCTTCCCTGCAGGTTTTATTTGTTTGGGTTTTTTTTGTTTTTTTTATAACCTTATACAGTCTACTCTCGTTATACTGCCAACTTCCGTTCACGGCCAAATTGGCGGTATAGCGAAAATGGCGTTACAACGGGTTTCGTCCATAATGTGCATGTCTTTACTATATGATGTCTATGCTGCCTCCGTTAACCCGTTCTAATTGCGTTTCTAAATAAATCTTGATTCTGTTATGTTGTAAGGGATCATTTAAAGTGGGGAAACATTTGAAGCATTATTATACCGTGTCGGGAAATGACACCCCATCATCTTGAGGCTTTGGCTTAATCCCACGTCCTCTTCCCGACATCCTGACCTACTGAGTGTTCTGCGATAAATGAACGGTGGCCGTTCCGTAGACCTACTCGTAGCTTGTCGCGATCAGCGTCTGGCGCGTTTGTTTCAGTGCATTGTTAAAATTTATGTGTACTCGATGGCAATCACGCCGGCGGTATAACGGTCGGGAAATCAATGGTATAAGTGTTGTTTGTGCATGGAACTGGGCTGGCGGATGGCGATAGGCGGAAATGGCGGTAGCTAATGGAATAATGCATTGGGGATTTTTGTGCAATGGTTTTGGTCGGCGGTGAGCGAAAATGGCGGTATAATGGCGGGCGGTTTAACGATAGTAGACTGTATCAGCTGCTATTTCGTAGTTTGGGTCAATGTGCGTGTCTTTCAATATGTCCGTGCTGAACTTGCATGGATATAAAGTTTCGCATCAAGTAACGTCTTTCATTCCTTTTTCTTTTTTTTTTTTAATTTTCTTTTACGTGTACTGTCACAGGCCTAATTATTAGCAACTCCAACTTGTTATGCAGTCATTTTGCATGTAGACCAGTGGTATTTTTTTCACAGTGTAGTATTGTATGGAAGTTGAGGAATCATAAGAATATCATTTCAAGTGAACTTTTAGAGAGAAGCTCCTCCGAACCGACAACACACAAATCCCAGTTCGTGCAGCACACTCGGCTGCTTCTGCTTGTTTACTTTCCCACCATGCCCCTCGCTCCATTCAGACTGGTGCTGGAGGTGGTGGGGAGTCTTTGATTTTCACACTGAATTCATGGGGTGAGTGAACATTCATGAGCGAAGGGGAGGTGCGCCATAGTGGGGGATCAATCAAAAGCAGCCAAGTAAAACAAAGTGTCCCCCTGCCGCAGTGGCGCTGAGGTGATTGAACCTGACATGTTTTACTATAAGTCACAGCGCTCTGCTCAGCACTTCACTACCAATTAGGAACTCTCATCTTTTCAGTCTCGGACGCAAAAGGACACATTTTCTCTGGAATGAAACCCGAATCTCGCCAGAACTGGCTCCGTTCCCTCAGGCCTGACACTTCAGATTCTAATATCAGGTTGTTATCCAGCCGTGACCTTGACGTTCCTCCTCACTTTTTAGCTTTCGGTTTCCAGACCTGGGATTCAGTGTTTCATGGATGGACTGTAAGCCAGAGTTTTATTGTTCTTTCACATTATTCAGTCCAAGGAGTTTGTTTACACTTTTCTTGGCATTGTTGCAGCACAATTTATGATTTTGCTTCAGTTTTTCTGGGCAAAAAAGTGGCACATTGTAATGTCTTTATGTATGAAATTGCGAAATTAACCCATAAAAACCCAGTGCTACTTTTGTGGCGGTTCCAAAACATTTTTTTCTCTGTATTTAACTTTTCTGAAGTGCTTTAATTATACTTTATTTTTACTTTATTTATACACTGAACAAAATATAAATGCCACACTTTTGTTTTTGCTCCCATTTTTCATGAGCTGAACTCAAAGATCTAAAACTTTTTCTGTGTACACACAAGGTTTATTTCTCTCAAATATTGTTCACAAATCTGTCTAAATTTGTGTTAGTGAACACTTCTTCTTTGCTGAGATAATCCATCCACCTCACAGGTGTGGCGTATCAAGATGCTGATTAGACAGCAGGATTTTTGCACAGGTGTGCCTTAGGCTGGCCACAATAAAAGGCCACTCTAAAATGTGCAGTTTTATCACACAGCACAATACGACAGATGTCACAAGTTTTGAGGGAATATGAAATCGGCATGCTGACTTCAGGAATCTCCAGCAGAGCTTTTGCCTGTGAATTGAATGTTTATTTCTCTACCAGAAGCCATCTCCAAAGCTGTTTCAGAGAATTCATGAAGAAGACTGTGTGAGGAAAATGGTGGTCACACCAAATACTGACTGGTTTTCTGACCCCCCTGGACCACCCACTACAGTAAAAGTGCACATTTTAGAGTGGCCTTTTATTGTGGCCAGCCTAAGTCACACCTGTGCAATAATCCTGCTGTCTAATCAGCATCTTGATATGCCACACCTGTGAGGTGGATGGATTATCTCAGCAAAGGACAAAGGAGAAGTGCTCACTGACACAGATTTAGACAATTTATGAACAATATTTGAGAGAAATGGGCCTTTTGTGTTCGTAGAAAAAGTTTTAGATTGTTAAGTTCAGCTCATGAAAAATGGGAGCAAAAACAAAAGTGTGGTATTTATATTTTTGTTCAGTGTACTTTAACTATTATTCAAAAAAGAGCAATAAGGATCATTCATAGCTAGAGCCCGACCTACTAATCGACCAGCAGATTAATTGGGCCGATTATAGCTTATCACTGATTAATCAACATCGGCCAATATGTAGCCGATTTATAAATTTTTTTGCTGCGGATATTCTGTCGCTCACTGCTCCTGTGAGTGTGTGTGTGTGTGTGTGTGTGTGTGTGTGTGTGTGTGTGTGTGTGTGTGTGTGAGAGAGAGAATTAGAGGAACAGTAAAGCCTGTCAGTTTCACTTTCACTTCTGCTTGGACAATCACGCTATCACCCCCCACACACACACACACAATCACAGAATCACGAACCGATACCCCCCCTCCGTTCCGACAAGGATGAACTGCTAATCCCCACCCACCCACCCCCGTCTGAAAATCAAAATAATTTTTTTAAATACACACTGGAAAAAATCTAAATCTTACCAAGTGGATTTTTCTCATTTTTTGTCAAAATATCTCATCACACTTAAAATAACATATAGGTGACATAATCACCTAAAGAGTAACTTTCCAGTGAGATTTAAGACCTTAATTTAGACAGCAGATCTTGAAAATCTTATTTCAAGAAATCTTATCAAGATGATTTTCACTTGTTCCACTGGTAAATCTTTTTGCTTAATTCAAGATTTTTTTGTTTGCATAATTCAAGCAAAAAAAAAAAAAAAATCTGCTAATTATTACCAAAAACAGTCACTTGCCCGATAAAAGCTTAATATTACCACAAATAAACAATCCACATTTTAAATTAATAACAAACCACACTACTTTTGAATCAGCTGAAGATTCCATTTTGTGCTTTTAAAGACAAAGCAAACATCAGCTAAGGCTAGAGGTAGATTTTACCACAGTTTTGACCTTTTATTGACCTACGAATGAAAAGTTAATGAGAACATTTTCTCCCTACTTGTCTGCACTTTCCAGTTTCTCCAGTTTCTTCACCACCTCCTGTTTAAATCAACAGCATGTTTCAACCACAGGTCCTATTAAAGCAGTTCACCAGGTCCAGGTCAAACATAAACCCAAATTAAAAACCGAACCGATGTTTAGTGTGTTCTCTCACTGGAGGTTTTCATCCATGTGGAGTCTTCAGACCATCAGGGGGTGATTCATAAGCTCCCACTGAACTCATTAACATCCACAGTGGGAGCTACTTTCTGAAGAATATCTGATCATGTGCTCACAAATCTCTGCTTCAATGCAATTAAATGGAAAAATGAAAATTAGTGTTGAACATGTTAATGGTGGTCATGGCTAAAGATCAACCATCGGTCATTTTCCCATCTTATGGACCCACCCACACTTCTATTTTAAAAGTTCACTGTGTAATAATAGGGGGGGGTTAGGAGGATCTAATTTCTGGAATATAATATCTATAATTAGGGTATAATTATTAAAAGTTAGATTTTTTTTTCAGAATGCACTACTGTACTACTCATAACAACAACAAAACCAAAGTGACTGTCATTTCATAACACTCCATATTCTGATGAAAAATCGTATTCACAAAAGTAAAAGCATTTTTGTCGTTCAGGTTCTAACATTACTTCATTAACCCTTTCATGCATAGTGGTCACTACAGTGGACAGCTGTTCTCTTGTAAATTCATGGATTTTGTTGTTTTAGTTCCTATTGGTAATGTTTGTAGTGTTGACACTGGTTGTATTATGTGATGACTGAATAAAGAATTTTATCATCATCATCATCATCATCATCATCATCATCTCAGCCAACACAGTGGATGCACACACTGCAAAAATCTAAATCTGACCAAGTGTATTTTTCTCATTTCTAGTCCAAATATCTCATCACACTTAACCCTTTCATGCATAGTGGTCACTACAGTGGACAACTATTCTCCAGCTGTTCTCTTGTATACTGAACAACAAAAGAAACCCGAGTATGTTTCGGTATTGGTTTATATGGGAGTTTTATTATGAATATTGGTTTCATATGAGTTATTTATATCCAGCTGTGAAATTTCCAGTGGGTCTCTCTTGCTGTCCTTGTAGCACTGAGTTGACGGTCACGGAGATGGGCCAAGCGAATATGGCGATCCGGATTACGGGGGGTCACATGTGGTCTTCCGGATCTTGGTCCGTCCCGAGTGGTCCCTGTGTCACGGAATCGTGTCCTCAGCCTACTGATGGTGGACTCGTGCACTTGCAGACATCTGGCAATGTTGCGAGCCGTTAAACCAGCATCAAGCATACCAATGGCACGTTCTCTCAGATTATCGTTAAGGCGAGGCATCGTGGTAATGCAGTAACTTTTGAATCTTACCATTTCGTTTTATAGCCCCCGGATAAACAAAGGGAATTGCCACTCCCATTTGTTGCTCCCACTACCATGTCACTCAAAACGTACCGCACCTCCGATACTTTGTACATGTGCTCAACACCACTCGTGGTCGTGTTTACCTGCAAACACACGCTCCAATGATTACAACTCACTTATTTTAATGTGTATCTCAGTTGACAACTCAACAGGACAGCTGAACTCTTGCGTAAATTAACGACCAAAACTTGCATTTCTTTTGTTGCTCAGTATATATTCATGGGTTTAGTTGTTTTCGTTCCATATCAACCAACACAGTGGATCCTCATGCATCATCTACACTGACATTCAGACCATTACTGTAACTTTGCTGTTCTTGATAAACCTTATCTGCACTAACATGTTTGAGAGTAAATCAACTGCCAATTAATAATAATAATAATAATAATAATAATAATAATAATAATAATAACTTTATTTATATCGCACCTTTAGAAACTGAGTTTACAAAGTGCTTTGACAGACAAAGCAGAAGGGCACAACAGCAGGATACAAGATGCAAGTAAAGTCACTAAAATAGAAAACACAATAAAAGAGATATGTACAGCAAACTCATAAACATAACACTTTGAATAAATTGAGTGAATCGGAGTAGAGAGGGCAGAGATAACGTAACATGATGTTGTCAAATCAATACAAAAATGAAGGAGTGAGATAAAACATCATGTCTGAGAATATAAATTAATAACCAAACAGGGTAAAATTAAATATTCAACATTAAAAAGGGACAATATCATATAAAGTCTTATAATTGTTAGAAGACAAATTATAGTTTTCTCAAACAATTTCTTTTATTTTTGCATATTATCTCCATGAAGTGAGTAAAACTAGTATTTGAGTAGGATAAAATGTGAGAAAACATCAGATTAGCTGCATTAAAATGTTTTTATTTCATAGTTTTCACACAGTGTATCACTCTATGATGATGGGTTTTAAATATGTGTCTTCGCCTCAAAAATTAAACGTATGCCGTCCAGCCTAGTGTACATTTTTGTAACTCCATGAAAAATAGGTTCATAAAAAAATTCAGTCGCACTGTTTTTTTCATACCTAAAGTGGAATAAAAACACTCAGGAAAAAAATCTTGATTAAGGTTCTCATAATTCATGCATGAAAGGGTTAAAATCAGACAGAATCACCTAAAGAGGAACTTTTCAGTCAGATATAAGAACTGATTTTTAGACAATAGATCTGGAAAATCTTATTTCAAGAAATCTTACCAAGATAATTCTCACTTGTTCCATTGGCACATTTTTTTTTGCTTGAATTACCAAAAAAAAATTTTTACTCTTTAGGTGATTACGTCTTATTTTAACTGTAATGAGATATTTTGACAAGAAATGAGAAAAATACACTTGGTAAGATTTAGATTTTTACAGTGCATGCACCATCCCATACACTGCAATCCATACAGTTAGTGTAACTTTACTGTTCTTGATAAACCTGATCTGCACTAACATGTCTGAGTGCAAATCAATTGCTTGTTATTGTTATTAAACTGTAATTAACTTTTTTTTTTTTCATATTATCTCCATGAAGTGAGTAATGACTAGTATTAGTATATGTTAAAATGTGAGAAAACATCAGATTAGCTGCATTAAAAATGTTTTTATTTCATAGTTTTTCACAGTTTATTAGTAGATACGTTTCTTTGCTTCAAAAATTTAATCCATGGTGTCCAGCTGAGTGGACATTTTTGCAATTCCATGAAAAATGGGTTCATAAAAACAATTTTAATCATATTGTTTTTTTAATGCCTCGAGGAATAAAAATACTCAGGAAAAAAAATCTTGATTAAGGCTCTTATAATTCATGCACGAAAGGGTTAAACTCAAGTATCAAATATGATACGTTTGGGGTTATAGGGTTAAAATCGGGAAATGCTGTCTCTTTCAAACACAGGGTATTTGAAATTGATCAGAATCTTTGAGACAAAATACATTTGGTATCATTTTTGTCTCATTTGCAGACAAGTAAAAAAGAGTAATAGAATAAATAGCAGAACATAAAGGAGAGGGAAAATCTCCACATAGTTAAACTGACCTCTCACCAACAAGCTTAATTGCAGCCTTGAACAGGTTTAGAAGTATCTATACAACTGCAAAAAATGATAAATGGAATCTTCAGATGCTTTTTTTTTAATCCAACTAATTAAACTAAATACATTTTATTACCTATTACATCTGACTGAGAGAAGCAGGAAATGATCACAACTACTGCAACAAAGAAAATCATGGTTATTATTATTGTTCATATTTACAGTCTTGTTGCTATATTATTAATTTCATGGCTAATATTTAATCAGTTGAGTAGTACAAATATGGACCAGTAGAAGCATGAAGTACCAGAAAATGAAAGAACTGAGGTCATATACAAATATTCTGCAGTGCCATGTACATCTATAAAGATATTCACCAGTATGTATTTTCTAATTATTATCTAAATGCGTTCAGTCATGTTTAACCCTGTAAAGCCTGAACCATTAAATCACTGACAGAAAATTCCACTTCTTTGAAAGTGGAGCCTTTATTGGTTCCTCTGAACAACCAATTGTTTTATTTTTTATTTATTTATTTTAAATATCAATTTCCATGTATGAGTTTAAATTTTGTATCATTTGATACATTGGGTCTCAACGCTCAAATATTATTATTTTTGAACAAACAAAAACATAATATAACACAAACATGTCTAATAAATTGGTAATTCCTTTTCAAAATTGGTAAAGTTCTGCCTCCTTCCTCATTAACCTCTTAAGACCCAGCTATGGGTTTTCTGTCCACATTTGTGGACAAGAGTCTCACAATTTATACAACAAAAAGAAAAGAAAACTGTCCACCACAAAGGACATTCCATGAAAAATTTAAAAACTGCATCTGAAAAAACTGTTGCATCATGATGTTTCTAATATAGGCACATATTTAACTAGAAGCACTCGGAGAGCGCAGACTTCTGCCAAGGCTGATCAGTGCCCCCCCCCCCCCCCCCCCCCCCCGTGGACCCCCCCACCCCTGATCACCACCAAAATTTAATCAATTCTTCCTTATCCCATTTCCAACAAACCCTGAAAATTTCATCCAAATCTGTCCATAACTTTTGAGTTATGTTGCACACTAACAATCAGTGCCGCCCCCCCCCCCGTGGGCCCCCCCCACCCCCGATCACCACCAAAATTTAATCATTTCTTCCTCATCCCATTTCCAACAAACCCTGAAAATTTCATCCAAATCTGTCCATAACTTTTTGAGTTATGTTGCACACTAACGGACAGACAAACAAACAAACAAACAGACAGACAGACAGACAGACAGACAAACAAACCCTGGCAAAAACATAACCTCCTTGGCGGAGGTAATAAAAAAAACAAACAAAAAAAAAGCTTGTACTTTGCTGACATTTTCTGGGTCTCAGGAGGTTAATGACAGTCTTGTAGTGTCACTGGAAAGGCCTCTGGTGAACGAATTCCTCCCCCCTGGTGGATTAACTGTGTATTGCATGTATCTAATTGTATACATCAGGCTTTTCAAGAAAAAAAATATCACGCTGATCATGTAGAGGGCTTCAAAACTAATGTATCAGATATGATACATGTGGCGTTATAGTGTTAAAGTAATGTACAGTATTTGTCTATTTGTCTCAAACTTTGAAATAAAAAATAAAAAAGAACTAAACAAAACAATAAAATCAAGAATTCAATTACATATGCACCCATCAATGGCCAATAATCACAGAAAAAGTAACACAATACAATAAAATTAACATAAATGTACATATGAATCAACTCATAAACAGTTCCTTATTTTCAGTGTCAGATTCATAACCAAATGTTTTTCCTTCATTTGCTAGTTATCACATTAAATTAGAGAACAAGGAATAACTAGTCATAACACAGGGTTAAAATAAGAAAATGGTGTCAAAAGGCTGCCCAGGAATAACGGAGTGAAGAAATTACAAATTGTTGTCTCAAACACCACAATGAAAAACTAGTCTAGTAATATTTAACCTCCTATGACCCAGGAGATGTCAGCAAAGAACAAGCTTTTTTGTCTTTTTTTGTTTTTTATTAATTAAGTGCCGATATTGGAAACATCATGATGCAACAGTTTTTTCAGATGCAGTTTTTAAAATTTTTATGGAATTTCCTTTGTGGAAGGCAGTTTTCTTTTCTTTTCTTTTTTTTTTTTGTATAAAGTTGTGAAACTCTTGTCCATAAATGTGGACAGTGGGTCTTAGGTTAACCCAGGCTTGCATGTTCAGTTTATCGTTTTAACTGTTCAGTGTGTAATATTTAGCGACATCTAGCGGCAAGGTTGCAGATTTCAACCAACAGGCAAAATATGTGTATGTTTTCTCAGTTTTGACTCCATCAAAGTTGAAATGTTCCCTCTATAAGCAAAGACATTTTATTCTAAGGAGAAGGAAACACGGCAATTCTCATTTTTATGAAATTGTACACAAATTAAAACATAATTATGAATACTCCATTTACTCATTACTCCAAACTGCCTAAATCTTACAAACTGGTCATTCTTAATATTTTCTGCAATATTAAAAAGTCCAGAAAGACCCATTTCTGAGAATATGTGGTAATTTGTATTTATTTATTTATTTAGTTACATGACAGTGTGTATTGGCATTAGTTGCAAAGAACAAGATGCATGCACCAGATTTAGCAGAAAAGCTAATTTCCATCTGTTGTCCTGGACAAACGACCAACATAATAAAACATCACATAGATTACGAAGAACTAATAAACTGGAAGGAAACCGTAAAACATGACAGATATAAGAAAGCTTGCTCCGGCTGAAAGGTTCCAGCTAAATACATGAAAAGGGGCTTAAATTCGAAAAGTACAATAACATTTGCTAGAATAAGAATAAAATCTAAAAGGAGAGAAGAAGAGAGAGGAGAAAAAAAAGAAGAAGAAATAAATACATAGGCTCTGATGGCACTGGTATCCATGGCAACAAGCATGGATGGGTCCCATGTCAGCAGGAGACTAAAGTTTTCATTATTTAGTCAATTGCAGACATTTAATCACACAGGTAGTTCTGTATGTAATGACAGACTACACCACGCTGTTTCTGCCACTATTGAAAAGCCAAGTCAAAATGCTGTAGTTACAGTAGAAACATAAGGACAGGATGGAAGTGTGACTCATTTCCTCACAGATGTCTAATAGAGTCTCAAGAGATAGAAGAAAAAAGATTGATGTTGAGTAATGACGGTTGATTCTGTGCAAGAATAAAAAGGCCTTCATACTGTATGTACGTCAATATCCTGGATATTTTTTTGTTTTCTTTTGTATTAGATCACTGGTTGATAGGACATGAGGTATTGTAAAGGCACTGTGTTGGCATCGTCTTCATCGTTGTCGTCATCGGGGTCATCATCTTCTTCATTGCCATTGTCATCTTTGTCATCGTGATGGTTGTCTTTGTCGCCGTCATCGTCGTCTCCGTTGTCGTCGTTGTCTTCGTTGTCGTCGTTGTCTTCGTCGTCGTTGTCTTCGTCGTCGTTGTCTTCGTCGTTATCGTCTTCATCATCTTTGTTGTCTTTGTCATCTTCGTCTTCATCATCGTTGTCTTTGTCTGTCGTCTTCGTCATCATTGTCTTTGTCATCGTTGTCTTCGTCATTGTTGTCTTCATCATTGTTGTCTTCATCATCGTCGTCTTCGTCATCGTCGTCGTCCTCGTCTTCGTCGTCTTTGTCATCTTCGTCGTCGTCGTCTTTGTCATTGTTGCATTGTTGTCATCGTCATCGTCGTCTCCGTCATCGTCGTCTCCGTCATCGTCGTCTTCGTCGTTGTCTTCGTCGTTGTCTTCGTCGTTGTCATCTTCATCATCTTTGTTTTCTTTGTCATCTTCGTCTTCATCATCGTTGTCTTTGTCATTGTCGTCTTTGTCATCATCATCTTCGTCATCGTTGTCTTCGTCATTGTTGTCTTCATCATCGTCGTCTTCGTCATCGTTGTCATTGTTGCATTGTTGTCATCGTCGTCTTCGTCGTCATCGTCATCTTCGTCGTCATCGTCGTCTTCGTCATCGTCGTCTTCGTCATCGTCGTCTTCATCATCGTCGTCTTCATCATCGTCATCTTTGTCATCGTCGTCTTCGTCATCTTTGTCATCTTTGTCATTGTTGTCATTGTCGTCTGCGTCATTGTCGTCTGCTTCATCGTCGTCTGCGTCATCGTCATCTTCGTCATCATCATCTTCGTCGTCTTTGTCATTGTTGTCATCGTCATTTTTGTCATTGTTGTCTTTGTCATTGTCGTCTTCGTCATCGTTGTGTTCATCATCGTCGTCATCATCATCACCGTCGTCTTTGTCATCGTCGTCTTCATCATCGTCATCATCATCATCGTCTTTGTTAGTAATTTCTTTAAACATCTTCAATGAAACTTTGTTGTCAACATCTTCATTCTTGGCATCTCCTGGGTCATCATCATCTTTGTCATCTTTGTCACCATCGTCGTTGTCATCATCGTCTTAGTCATCATTGTCCTCGTCATCGTCGTCTTCGTCATCATCATCTTTGTCATCGTCGCCTTCGTCGTCATCATCGTCTTCGTCGTCATCGTCGCCTTCGTCATCGTCGCCTTCGTCATCGTTGCTTTCGTCATCATCGTCATCGTCATCATCGTCTTTATTGGTAATTTCTTTAAACATCTTCTCCAACGAAACTTTGTTGTCGACATGTTCATTGTTGACATCACCGGGGTCATCGATATCTGTTGTTATCTTCATCATCGTCATCTTTGTTATCGTCTTCATCATCATCTTCTTCGTCATCATTTTCTTTGTCGTTGTCTTTATTAACATTCATTCATTTTCTGAACCCACTTTATCCTCACTAGGGTCACAGGGGTCACTTGGAGCCTATCCCAGCTACATGGGGGCGAAGACGGGGGGTACACCCTGGACAAGTCGCCAGTTCATCGCATCGTCTTTATTAACAATTTCTTCAAATATCTTCAATTAAACTACTGGTTGGATTCATTTCAAATTTTAGATGTAGCTTCATTGGGACAATGTCTACAAAGTTTGCTCACAGTTTTGAGAAATTTAGATTTTTGGATTTTGACAAAGTTATGAAATTGGCCTTAACTTCTAATGGTCCATATTTTCATTGCCTATAACATGTAAATGGTTCCAGATATCAATATAATCACTGTTGAGCACTGATAGAAGTCATGTATGGACTTTCATGTAATTAGTTGAGTTCTTCTCCAGTGAAAGTACCACCCACTTCTATTGGGAGACTGATCTCCTGCATCAAGACCACAGGACTCTAACATAAAGACAGAACCAGACCACCTTGCATATTCAAGTTGTTACTGATTCTTGATAGAACATGCCAGTGAGCTGCAGGGCCGTTGGTAGTATTTTTTTTTTTTTTTTTTTTTTTTTTTTACATGTATACATCTTATCCTTGTTTCTGACCGTCACAGATCACAGAGCAGGCGCTAAATGATGTAACACAAAAACTTGGCATCAAAAGCATCTCTCCACTGGAGCGACAAAGACACACAGCTTTGTCCTTCACTAATGAACAAATTAAATATACTTAGCAGATTAGATGGAAAAGCATCGGAAACCTGATTGTTTCAGGTCTATAGTAAAACAACTTACTGGACGTTGGTTTTCTACACATGAACAGTGAAACAGGTCAGGTCATGGGTACAAAACACTACAGAAACATTACAATGTGCAATAAAATTAAAACCAGTAACTGAACTCCATCATGATGACCCATGACTGCTGTTCTTCAGCATCCTCCTTCTCCAATGAGACGACAGTGACAGAATATCAACTACAAAACAAGTTTACCTGATGATTTCATCTCCCATTGCTAATGAATACTGAAGAAAAATCCACAACACAATGTTGGCATTTCACAGTGCTACATGTGCTAAACCTGTCCTGTTTTCTATAACCATAGTAACGTTAAAGATAGCAGCAGCGACTGAAATGTCAGATTAAATGACCACATTATGGTAACATCACAGGTACCTACGCAAGCAGCTGCAGTAATAAGTAACCAGGATACTAATATTTATCATTTATAGAGAGTTGTAAGAATCCAGATTGTGTTCCATGTAGGGATGAGAACTGAAAACCGGATCCCAGTAGCTCAGTTCCTTGGAATCGTTTGCCTGCCTGCTTAATGATTCTGCTTATCGATTCCACCTTCGTTGCACATGGGCGACGACGTCACACATACGTTGCATTGTTTTGGTCAGAACGTAGCCAACATGGTGTTGAAGCTGAAACGGTCCAAAAAGACGACACCAGCTTTCATTTCTTCTAAAGGGTGGAATCCCTCCAATATGTTCAAACATTTGTCCATAGCATGTACAGGAATGTCATGTATTTGATACGATACTTAGCAGCGCTTGTGAATCTAGTTGCAGGACATCATCCAGGCCCAGTTCCAGTTCCAGTGTGGATAACAAACGTCGTACCCCCTCAAATACAAGTTTCCGAAGGTAGGGGAAAGGAGATGAGGAGCACAACAACGTGAGACGGGGTGAGTCGAACTGGTTCCACGTAGTGGAAATGCGGCAACAGAGGAATGAGAATCGATAAGGAATCGGATCGATAAGCAAAATTGATAATGGAATCGGAATCGTTAAATTCTTATCAATTCCCCATCCCTAGTTCCATGTAGACACTGTATCCTGAATATGATCAACACCAGGATGAACCTCTTACCTGGATACAAGCAGGACCAGAGTGGAAGTCATTTTCAGCCCTGGAGTTTCATACCTCAGACTCACTCTAAGAAATAAAACGTTGGAATTTGTTGGATTTAATTAAAAATGCTAAACAACTTGTTCCATGAAATATGGTTATTTTAATGTAAAAAGATGTTGCAGTTGATTGCAAAAATAACCGACTAATAAATCCAAAGTAATTGTGTCAGTAAATCTAAAGAAAGGTGTTGCTTTAATGCTACAACTTAAGAATTACATTTTCTAATCAATGGTATTGGTTTAGATTTACACACATTTTGTTGTAAGTTTAGTGATGGGAAGTCTGATTCTTTTAACTAACTCGATTCTTTTGGTTCAAATCAATTCTGAATCGATGCAGGATGTTTTTGTAAATTAATAAATCAATTTGGAATAGATTTGCAACAGACAAACAAACTGAAAGAATTGAGTTTGTTAAAAGAATTGGACTTCCCATCACTTAATTACATTCTTTCAACTGAACATAAAATACTCACAGGCAAACGTTTTTGGGGCCATACAAACAGAGTGAAAGAAACACGTCTGTTAGTTCCTTCTTATGTCCGAACTGGCTACGGTAACACCGAAAGGACAAAACATACGTTAGTGCAACTTATTCCGACCACTAGAGGGCCCCCTTTGCTTGCTTTGAACAATTGAACATCACATATTATTGGGCTTGTTAGTATAAGTACTTATTAGTGGGCTTAAGACTCCTGTCAATCACTCACAACCGGAAATAAACTGGTGTGGACATAAACATGGAGAAAAGTAACGGTCTTTTCCATGGACATTTTCATTTTAAATGTCTTCAGATGGTGGGGTTGAGAAGGACAAAGTTGTTTGTAAGCACTGCAATGTGGAATTATTTTTAATCACCGGAGTACTTCAAGTCTGAAATATCACTGAAAGGAAATACATGCTGTTGATGCCAGCAACAACCCCCCCCCCCCATATAACTATGCGATTAATCATGATTAATTGCAGAAATCCACGCGATTAATTGCGATTAAAAATTTTCATCGCTGCCCAGCACCTATATATGTATGTGTATATATATGTATGTATGTATGTGTATATATATATATATGTATGTATGTACTCTGTACAAGACTCTGTACAAGAGATTCAACTCAATGTCTGACATTAAGGGATTAGTCCAAATGCCGACGTCACACATCGGGAATGAAGAAAATATGGCTATTAACTGTTACTCATCTTGTGAGCAACATATACAAAATAAGCACCTGAGCAAATAATTTTCACGGAAATTACATCACATTGTTTTTGTACGTTTTTAATGGCATTAAGAATATACACTCAACAAAAATATAAACACACCACTTTTGTTTTTGCTCCCATTTTTCATGAGCTGAACTCAAAGATCTAAAACTTTTTCTGTGTACACACAAGGTTTATTTCTCTCAAATATTGTTCACAAATCTGTTTAAATTTGTGTTAGTGAACACTTCTTCTTCGCTGAGATAATCCATCCACCTCACAGGTGTGGCATATCAAGATGCTGATTAGACAGCAGGATTTTTGCACAGGTGTGCCTTAGGCTGGCCACAATAAAAGGCCACTCCAAAATGTGCAGTTTTATCACACAGCACAATACCACAGATGTCACAAGTTTTGAGGGAATATGCACTGGTCATGCTGACTTCAGGAATCTCCACCAGAGCTTTTTCCTGTGAATTGAATGTTCATTTCTCTACCATAAGCCATCTCCAAAGCTGTTTCAGAGAATTCATGAAGAAGACTGTGCGAGGAAAATGGTGGTCACACCAAATACTGACTGGTTTTCTGACCCCCCTGGACCACCCAATACAGTAAAAGTGCACATTTTAGAGTGGCCTTTTATTGTGGCCAGCCTAAATCACACCTGTGCAATAATCCTACTGTCTAATCAGCATCTTGATATGCCACACCTGTGAGGTGGATGGATTATCTCAGCAAAGGTCAAAGGAGAAGTGCTCACTAACACAGATTTAGACAATTTATGAACAATATTTGAGAGAAATAGGCCTTTTGTGTACATAGAAAAAGTTTTAGATCTTTGAGTTCAGCTCATGACAAATGGGAGCAAAAACAAAAGTGGTGCGTTTATATTTTTGTTGAGTGTATATATAAAACACAACAATTTCTGCAAACTTTTTTTGTATATTTCCTCAATTATCTTATTGATAATATATTGTCTTGTACATTGTAACATACAAAAATTTCCCGCTGAGATTAATAAAGTATTCTGATTCTACAGTGAAAACAGTAAATACATTTGATTCATCCTTAAACTCCAGTTCTTTTTCTCTAGCCTCCTTTTAAATTTACAAACGCTCATTTTTGTTCATATTGCTGCATTTTAAAACTGTTGTGTATATATAATATTAGCCTATTCCATTTTTTTTTTAGATATTTCAGTTTGGCGTTGATGAAACATCTTTCACGTGATAATTCACAAGAGCCAGTATATTTCTGTGTTTTATACACATCCCATCAGTATCCTGCAGATCGGTGAATGTTGCACCTGTTTTCCTTCGTCCTCTGAGTGATGTTATGCATCATGGACAGTGGCACTTGTCTGTGGAAACTTCAAAAACTTCCAGGTTCGGTAGCTGGGATATTGAATGTTTAATAGATGACGCAGGTGTCTGTGTGTAGAAGACAGACCTTGTTGTCTGTCACGCAACAGCTGGAGAAAAACAAACAGAGAGGGAAAACCTGCAGTGTTGTCATTTTGATCTCGGTGTCTTTGCCTCTAAACCATCCATCACTTCTGGCAGGAATGTGCTCATTTCACTCTGTGTCATCACCACAAACCAACAGGAGAGCAGCCCAAACATTCATATCCTCCTGAAACACACATAAGGTGATTAACCATTCCTCCATACACTATGTAATGTGTTTCCCATATCTGATATAGCGATGTTCAATTAATTAATGCTCTAGAGCACAAGTGTCAAGCATGTGGCCTGTAGGCTAAAATTGGCCCGTCAAAGGTTCTAATTCGGCCTGTGGGATGAATTTGGGAAGTGTAAAGATTTTTTTTATTTTTTTTTTTTTTTGTAACTTACATCTTTATTGAGTTTTTACGTAGAACTGTAACAGTGACCGAAAAGAAAAAGACGAAAACAAACAAGAAACCCCAAAAAACAAAAGAAATGAGAAAAAAAGAACAACAAAAAGAACAGACAAACGACATAACAAATGAGTACAAAAGAAAACATTGTAGCAAAAGTCAGTCTATTGTTTTAGTGTAAATATACTCGATTTATTCCACTTTTTATCCAGTTGTGGTGGACATTGCGGTGCCAAGTAGACTATTTATATGCATTCTATTATACTGAGGTCAGGCTCTCAATGAAAATGGTAAAAAGCTTCTCATTGTTTGTGCATATGAGCTCCAATCTGATCTGGGACTTTTGCAATTTTAGCCCTGACTCTTGCTTTTTTTTTTTTTTTTTTGTAACTTAAATCGTTATTGGGTTTTATGTAAAACTGTAACAGTGACCGAAAAGAAAAAGACAAAAGCTAACAAAAGAGACCCCAAAAAAACAAAAGAACAACAAAAAGAACAGACAAACGACAGCACAAATGAGTAAAAAAGAAACATTGTGCCCAGGTAGTAACAGTCTATTGATTTAGTGTAAATATACTCGATTTATTCCACTTTTTATCCAGTTGTGGTGGACATTTCGGTGCCAAGTAGACTATTTATATGCATTCTATTATACTGAGGTCTTGCTCTCAATGAAAATGGTAAAAAGCTTCTCATTGTTTGTGCATATGAGCTCCAATCTGATCTGGGACTTTTGCAATTTTAGCCTTGACTCTTGCTTTTTTTTTTTTTTTTTGTAACTTAAATCTTTATTGAATTTTATGTAGAATTGTAACAGTGACTGAAAAGAAAAAGACGAAAACAAACAAAAGAGACCCCCAAAAAACAAAAGAAACGAGAAAAAAAAGAACAGACAAATGACAGCACAAATGAGTACAAAAGAAAACATTGTAGTAACAGTCAGTCTGTTGATTTAGTGTAAATATAGTCCATTTATTCCACTTTTTATCCAGTTGTGGTGGACATTGCGGTGCCAAGTAGACTATTTATATGCATTCTATTATACTGAGGTCAGGCTCTAAAGGAAAATGGTAAAAAGCTTCTCATTGTTTGTGCCCATGAGCCCCAATCTGATCTGGGATTTTTGCAATTTTAGCCCTGACTCTTGCTTTTTTTTTTTTTTTTTTTTTTTTGTAACTTAAATCTTTATTGAATTTTATGTAGAATTGTAAGTGACTGAAAAGAAAAAGACAAAAACAAACAAAAGAGACCCCAAAAAACAGAAGAAATGAGAAAAAAAACAACAACAAAAGAACAGACAAATGACAGCACAAATGAGTACAAAAGAAAACATTGTGCCCAGGTAGTAACAGTCAGTCTTGTTTTTGTGTAAATATAGTCCATTTATTCCACTTTTTATCCAGTTGTGGTGGACATTGCAGTGCCAAATAGACTATTTATATGCATTCTATTAGTTATAATGAGGTCAGGCTCTCAAGGAAAATGGTAAAAAGCTTCCCATTGTTTGTGCATATGAGCTCCAATCTGATCTGGGACTTTTGCAATTTTAGCCTTGACTCTTGCTTTTTTTTTTTTTTTTTTTTTTTGTAACTTAAATCTTATTGAATTTTATGTAGAATTCTAACAGTGACTGAAAAGAAAAAGACAAAAACAAACAAAAGAGACGCCAAAAAAACAAAAGAAACGAGAAAAAAAAGAACAGACAAATGACAGCACAAATGAGTAAAAAAGAAACATTGTGCCCAGGTAGTAACAGTCTATTGATTTAGTGTAAATATACTCGATTTATTCCACTTTTTATCCAGTTGTGGTGGACATTTCGGTGCCAAGTAGACTATTTATATGCATTCTATTATACTGAGGTCTTGCTCTCAATGAAAATGGTAAAAAGCTTCTCATTGTTTGTGCATATGAGCTCCAATCTGATCTGGGACTTTTGCAATTTTAGCCTTGACTCTTGCTTTTTTTTTTTTTTTTTTTTTGTAACTTAAATCTTTATTGAATTTTATGTAGAATTCTAACAGTGACTGAAAAGAAAAAGACAAAAACAAACAAAAGAGACGCCAAAAAAACAAAAGAAACGAGAAAAAAAAGAACAGACAAATGACAGCACAAATGAGTAAAAAAGAAACATTGTGCCCAGGTAGTAACAGTCTATTGATTTAGTGTAAATATACTCGATTTATTCCACTTTTATCCAGTTGTGGTGGACATTTCGGTGCCAAGTAGACTATTTATATGCATTCTATTATACTGAGGTCTTGCTCTCAATGAAAATGGTAAAAAGCTTCTCATTGTTTGTGCATATGAGCTCCAATCTGATCTGGGACTTTTGCAATTTTAGCCTTGACTCTTGCTTTTTTTTTTTTTTTTTTTTTTTTTTTGTAACTTAAATCTTTATTGAATTTTATGTAGAATTGTAACAGTGACTGAAAAGAAAAAGACGAAAACAAACAAAAGAGACCCCCAAAAAACAAAAGAAACGAGAAAAAAAAGAACAGACAAATGACAGCACAAATGAGTACAAAAGAAAACATTGTAGTAACAGTCAGTCTTGTTTTTGTGTAAATATAGTCCATTTATTCCACTTTTTATCCAGTTGTGGTGGACATTGCAGTGCCAAATAGACTATTTATATGCATTCTATTAGTTATAATGAGGTCAGGCTCTCAAGGAAAATGGTAAAAAGCTTCTCATTGTTTGTGCATATGAGCTCCAATCTGATCTGGGACTTTTGCAATTTTAGCCTTGACTCTTGCTTTTTTTTTTTTTTTTTTTTTTTTTTTTTTTTTGTAACTTAAATCTTTATTGAATTTTATGTAGGATTGTAACAGTGACTGAAAAGAAAAAGACAAAAACAAACAAAAGAGACCCCAAAAAAACAAAAGAAACGAGAAAAAAAAGAACAGACAAATGACAGCACAAATGAGTACAAAAGAAAACATTGTAGTAACAGTCAGTCTGTTGATTTAGTGTAAATATAGTCCATTTAATCCACTTTTTATCCAGTTGTGGTGGACATTGCGGTGCCAAGTAGACTATTTAAATGCATTCTATTATACTGAGGTCAGGCTCTCAAGGAAAATGGTAAAAAGCTTCTCATTGTTTGTGCCCATGAGCCCCAATCTGATCTGGGATTTTTGCAATTTATGCCCTGACTCCTGCTTTTTTTTTTTTTTTTGTAACTTAAATCGTTATTGGGTTTTATGTAAAACTGTAACAGTGACTGAAAAGAAAAAGACAAAAGCAAACAAAAGAGACCCCAAAAAAACAAAAGAACAACAAAAAGAACAGACAAACGACAGCACAAATGAGTAAAAAAGAAACATTGTGCCCAGGTAGTAACAGTCTATTGATTTAGTGTAAATATACTAGATTTATTCCACTTTTTATCCAGTTGTGGTGGACATTTCGGTGCCAAGTAGACTATTTATATGCATTCTATTATACTGAGGTCTTGCTCTCAATGAAATGGTAAAAAGCTTCTCATTGTTTGTGCATATGAGCTCCAATCTGATCTGGGACTTTTGCAATTTTAGCCTTGACTCTTGCTTTTTTTTTTTTTTTTTTTTTTTTTTTTTTTGTAACTTAAATCTTTATTGAGTTTTATGTACAACTGTAACAGTGACCGAAAAGAAAAAGACAAAAACCAACAAAAGAGACCCCAAAAAACAGAAGAAATGAGAAAAAAACAACAACAAAAGAACAGACAAATGACAGCACAAATGAGTAAAAAAGAAAACATTGTGCCCAGGTAGTAACAGTCAGTCTATTGTTTTTGTGTAAATATAGTCCATTTATTCCACTTTTTATCCAGTTGTGGTGGACATTGCAGTGCCAAATAGACTATTTATATGCATTCTATTAGTTATAATGAGGTCAGGCTCTCAAGGAAAATGGTAAAAAGCTTCCCATTGTTTGTGCATATGAGCTCCAATCTGATCTGGGATTTTTGCAATTTTAGCCATGACTCTTGCTTTTTTTTTTTTTTTTTTTTTTTGTAACTTAAATCTTTATTGAATTTTATGTAGAATTGTAACAGTGACTGAAAAGAAAAAGACAAAAACAAACAAAAGAGACGCCAAAAAAACAAAAGAAACGAGAAAAAAAAGAACAGACAAATGACAGCACAAATGAGTAAAAAAGAAACATTGTGCCCAGGTAGTAACAGTCTATTGATTTAGTGTAAATATACTCGATTTATTCCACTTTTTATCCAGTTGTGGTGGACATTTCGGTGCCAAGTAGACTATTTATATGCATTCTATTATACTGAGGTCTTGCTCTCAATGAAAATGGTAAAAAGCTTCTCATTGTTTGTGCATATGAGCTCCAATCTGATCTGGGACTTTTGCAATTTTAGCCTTGACTCTTGCTTTTTTTTTTTTTTTTTTTTTTTTTGTAACTTAAATCTTTATTGAATTTTATGTAGAATTGTAACAGTGACTGAAAAGAAAAAGACGAAAACAAACAAAAGAGACCCCTAAAAAACAAAAGAAACGAGAAAAAAAAGAACAGACAAATGACAGCACAAATGAGTACAAAAGAAAACATTGTAGTAACAGTCAGTCTGTTGATTTAGTGTAAATATAGTCCATTTAATCCACTTTTTATCCAGTTGTGGTGGACATTGCGGTGCCAAGTAGACTATTTATATGCATTCTATTATACTGAGGTCAGGCTCTCAAGGAAAATGGTAAAAAGCTTCTCATTGTTTGTGCCCATGAGCCCCAATCTGATCTGGGATTTTTGCAATTTCAGCCCTGACTCCTGCTTTTTTTTTTTTTTTTGTAACTTAAATCATTATTGGGTTTTATGTAAAACTGTAACAGTGACCGAAAAGAAAAAGACAAAAGCTAACAAAAGAGACCCCAAAAAAACAAAAGAACAACAAAAAGAACAGACAAACGACAGCACAAATGAGTAAAAAAGAAACATTGTGCCCAGGTAGTAACAGTCTATTGATTTAGTGTAAATATACTCGATTTATTCCACTTTTTATCCAGTTGTGGTGGACATTTCGGTGCCAAGTAGACTATTTATATGCATTCTATTATACTGAGGTCTTGCTCTCAATGAAAATGGTAAAAAGCTTCTCATTGTTTGTGCATATGAGCTCCAATCTGATCTGGGACTTTTGCAATTTTAGCCTTGACTCTTGCTTTTTTTTTTTTTTTTTTTTTTTTTTTTGTAACTTAAATCTTTATTGAATTTTATGTAGAATTGTAACAGTGACTGAAAATAAAAAGACAAAAACAAACAAAAGAGACCCCCAAAAAACAAAAGAAACGAGAAAAAAAGAACAGACAAATGACAGCACAAATGAGTACAAAAGAAAACATTGTAGTAACAGTCAGTCTGTTGATTTAGTGTAAATATAGTCCATTTATTCCACTTTTTATCCAGTTGTGGTGGACATTGCGGTGCCAAGTAGACTATTTATATGCATTCTATTATACTGAGGTCAGGCTCTCAAGGAAAATGGTAAAAAGCTTCTCATTGTTTGTGCCCATGAGCTCCAATCTGATCTGGGATTTTTGCAATTTTTGCCCTGACTCTCTTGCTTTTTTTATTTATTTTTTTAAATATCTACCGAAGAAGTCCTCTTATATCTGCAAATATTATCATGACCTATGCCGCATAAACATGTCCTGCAGTTTCCCAACAGTCAAAATCATGAATGCTATGCTAATGTTCCTTATCAGTGCCGTGCACCAAGGTACTGGTTTAGCGCAGTGGCCACCGTTCCAAATAGAGACCTCATAGCGATCCCATTCTCAAAGACTGGCTCACGATCCACAGGTGAGTCACAGGAGATTTTATTTGTGTCACGGAATACATTTCTTTTTTGAGCAGTTACAAAAACTAAGGAAAAAATAGGACCGATGGCCCTGTAGCGTACTGGCCAAATGAAAATCCTCTTCTGATCACGTGAACGAGGTTATTTCAAAAAAAAAAAAAAAAAACATGCGAAGGATCACACCATGCATGCCTGAAGGAAGTACAGTCGGCAATTGGTTGTTGACAATAACGTGACCAGATTTCTTTACCTGAACAATCAAACACATGCTCCTGTAACACACAGACATGTAAGAATTTGGATACTTCGAAACAACAAAATCGAATCCAGTTTAATGGTGCCAAGCGAATCAGCATATGGCTTCCATGTTTTGGTCATATTCCAATCAGACCTGTAAAAAAATTCAAATTCCAACTCGATATCATTGATACTTACTGATTTATTGGATCAATCCACTTCCTATCGCTTATAATGGGAAAATTTTTCAAAGTCGCACCAAATCCAGATTCAGATCCGGATCCAAATAATTTCACACACTTTTGTTGACATCATAAAGAAGCTGTATACCAAGTCTGAAGTCAATCAGAATCGGAAGTATCACTGATAGTATCAATGATATCAAGTTGGAATTTGAATTTTTTACAGATCTGATTGGAATATGACCAAAACATGGGCTATTTCTGTAATAGAATAAATACATACAGGGTGAGGAAGCAAAATTTACAATATTTTGAGACAGGGATTGAAAGACAGTGTATGACCAGTTAGTTTATTGAAAGTCATGTAAAGAATTTATTTGCCACAAGAAAATGTACATAATAGAAAATGTTTTTATTCTATGTGTCCTCCTTCTTTCTCAATAACTGCCTTCACACGCTTCCTGAAACTTGCGCAAGTGTTCCTCAAATATTCGGGTGACAACTTCTCCCATTCTTCTTTCATAGTATCTTCCAGACTTTCTCGTAATAGTTTTGCTCATAGTCATTCTCTTCTTTACATTATAAACAGTCTTTATGGACACTCCAACTATTTTTGAAATCTCCTTTGGTGTGACGAGTGCATTCAGCAAATCACACACTCTTTGACGTTTACTTTCCTGATTACTCATATGGGCAAAAGTTTGTGAAAAGGTATGGATAATAGTGTTAGGTATGATTATGACATCAATATATGTTTGGTTTCAAAACAATTGACGTAGTGCCTGCTGAGAAAAAACAACTAAATGTTCATTGTAAATTTTGCTTCCCCACCCTATATAACTGGGTGATAATAAATAGCATCTGGATACATTTCCCAAAGCTTTTAATTTGGCCGGTAAGCTCCATCATCTTCTACAACATTGATACATCCAGTACGACAGTGGCTGTACACACCGGTTTGTGTTCAGTTACTAATATCTTTCTTGAAAAAGTTACCTTTTCTTCAGTTTTCTTTGTTTTTAATTTACTCTTAGTTTTCAAGAACATCTAAATTAAGTATAGGGAACTGAATATAGAAAAAGGCATAATTTATTCAGAAAAATGCTAAATAAAGAGGATAATGAAATTATCTTACAATAATAATGATACGATATATTAATAAATTATGTTAAATCACTTAAGAAAAGTTAATTAGAGAGAAAATTTCATTTGGAAACTGCCACAAAAGTACCACTGTGTCTTTATGGGTTAACCTGATTACACACTCACATACTGAAAGGTCTAATGGAGCTTATTCTCAGCAGACACTGAGCTTTTAAAGCACAGGTATTACTGATTACATTAATTATACGTTCCATGAACCTGCCGGTGGGAGGCCTTTTCTGTGAACCTGCAAAGTGCAATTTTCTGATGACTACCCCTGTATCAGTGTGTTTTATACCTGAAGTCAAAGTGTTTGCAGTTAAAAAGGTCAATAATTGATCCTAAAATTAGAGGCAACCTGCTATAAAAAGAAAAAAATCGGACCAAGGGTCCTGTAGCGTACCGGCCAAATTAAAAGCTTTGGAAAATATATCCAGATGCCATTTATTATCACCTAGTTGTGTGTATTTATTATATTACAGAAATTGCCCATGTTTTGGTCATATTCCAATCAGATCTGTAAAAAATTCAAATTCCAACTTAATATCATTGATAATGATTTATTGTATCGATTGATTCCTATCTCTTACAATGGGAAAATTTTTCAAAGTCACACCAAATCCAGAATAAGATCCAGATTGAAATAATTTCACGACCTTGTGTTGACATCATCATAAAGAAGCAGTATACAAAGTTTGAAGTCAATCAGAACTGTAGTTTCAGAGAAAAAGACAATTGAAATTTTTGTAATGGACGACAGATGACGATGCCGGATGCTGCATGACAACAATAGCTTACAGCCTGTTGGCTCGCAAGCTAAACATAGGACCAAGGGTCCTGTAGTCCAACAGTATATTTAAAGACATTAATTGACATTCGTTTGACTGTTCAATGTTACTCAAGGTCAAAGGTCATGGCACCAAATGAAAGCCCATATGTAACTTCCTATCTATTGCCAATAGTAATTATATCAAGTTCTTCAACTGTTTTGAAGTTATAGCACCTTGACATTTGTCCCATGATAAATCAAATGGGGATTTTTAAAATTACAAACATTAATTAACCTCCTAAGACCCAGGAAATGTCAGCGAAGTACAAGTTTTTTTGTTTTTTTATTAATAAGTGCCTATATTGGAAAAATCATGATGAAACAGTTTTTCAGATGCAGTTTTTAAATTTTTTATGGAATGTCCTTTATGGTGGACAGTTTTCTTTTCTTTTTTCTTTTTGTATAAAGTTGTGAAACTCTTGTCCACAAATGGACAAAAAACCCATAGCATAGCTGGGTCTTAGGAGGTTAAAAAAGAATTCAAAAATCAATATTTCCCAATTCTTTGAACAAACTTGGTAGATCCTGCCCCAGGAACCTCTGTTATGAATTTCACTTGATTCTGGCGTACAGTTTTGGAGAAAAAGTTTGTCAAAATCTGGACATAGATGACCTTGGGTTTGAACATGAACATCTAAATTAAATATTGGAAATTAAATATATGAAAATACATGATTTACAGTGAAAAGTGTAAAATACAGATGATAATATTAAAATTAGAGCTGTCAAAATGAATGCATTAACACAAATTAATTCATCATCATAATCATTAATCTGATTGAAAATTTTAATGCAATTAAGCCATCTGCAGCTCAGAATGACTCTGAATGTTTCTGCCAAAACATTTGGGTCAGTTTGTCCAAGTAGAGTTAATGTCGCACATGAACAAATGGGCAGTTGATCCGGTAGTGACAGGTAACAGAACCAACCCATAAAAATGGAAGATACTAAATAACACATTGGTCCTCTGGATGGAAAAATGAGGCCAAAAAAACCCCCAAGATGGAACAGTTGTTTACAGTCGTTTTGTTTGAAGTTGTATTGCTGAAACTGCTGAAGGTGTTTAATAAACACGTTAAGTGCAAATATATTCTCTTCTTTCTTGCGCCTGTGTGCTCATACAAAATGAAAGATGATTATAACATAGATTAAAAATGAATTATATCTAATCGTGATTAATTGAAATTAATCCACAGCAATCTGATTACTGATTGTATGATTCATTCATTCATTTTCATTTATTTCATTCATGGTTGTGACTTTCATGAGCAAACATTCAATAATCATCAAGAAAACAAACATGTACACACCCATGCTCGAAAAAGAGCAGGATGAAGAAAATCTTATATTTCCTGCCCCCTTCTAAATAGCCATACACAACTAGCTATAAAATCATACTGTATAAAGTCAGACAAACCAAACTAAATACATCCAAAGATAGCACCAAATGAATGCAAAACCAAGTGCAAAACTACATGTCCAGAAAGTACAAAAATTATAATAAATGGTGATAAATCACTTCAGAAAGTTGAAACAGAGAGAAAAACTAATTTGGGAACTGAGATAAAAGTAGCTCTGGGTCTTTATGGGTTAAGTAGAAAATCAACAACTTTATTTCTCACTTCCGTTGACATAAATCTCTCAATACTACTACCACTAATAATAATAATAATAATAATAATAATAATAATAATAATAATAATAATAAATAAATAAATAATAATAATAATAATTCACACAAATGCCACAAAATGCTTTATATTTAAAACCTTCATTTTAAATAGCTACTTCCAATATTTCCCAGTTTGCCTGGAGAATAAAGGGTAAAACAATGTGATTATTCATTTAAAAAAAAAAGACAATATGGATCAATAACCAACAGATGAATGTAAATGAGTATAGCTTAGCGGGAAGCCTACATACTGATTTGCTGAAGCACAAATCTCCCGCAGACTTTGGAGTGTTAGGTGTGTGTTTTGGGCTTAGTTCTAAGCAGCCAGTCTGAGAAAGCTTCACTTCATCTCTTTACATTAAACACGCAGCCAATCAGAGCGGGGAACAAATATCAGCAGGACTGAAATGACATCTGGAGGATTTGAGACGTTTGAGCAGTAAGCAGCACCTGCAGGAAGTCGCACTCCATGGCCCGCTGGCTTTGTTTACTCGAGCGCCATATGTGCTGAGAAGTGCTGAGCGTTTCTACTACACACACAGTCACCTTTACACAACGTGCACACACAAATAAACACATCATGTGGATCAGCTCGAGCCTGTTGTGCTGAGAACGCTGTAAAAAGTCTGAACCGGATACAACATGTGCGTCATTTTAAGTCAGGGGTGTCAAACTCATTTTCTTCCGGGGGCCACACTCAGCCCAATTTAATCTGAAGTGGGCCGGACCAGTAAAATAATAGCACGATAACCAATAATTAATGACAACACCAAATTTTTTTTGTGCAAAAGAATAACGTTCAGTTATGTCAATATTTACATTTGCAAACTATCAAAACAAAAAGGATGTGAATAACCTGAAAAAATGGAATTTGTTAAGAAATATAAGTACAATTTTATCAATTTTATGCCTCAACTTACAGGGGTTGGACAAAATAATGGAAACACCTTCACCTCAAGATGATAATGCCCCAATCCATACAGCTACAATTGTTAAAGAATGGCATGAGGAACATTCTAATGAAGTTGAGCATCTCGTATGGCCGGCACAGTCCCCAGACCTCAACATTATTGAGCATTTATGGTCAGTTTTAGAGATTCAAGCAAGACGTCGATTTCCACCGCCATCGTCTCTAAAAGAGTTGGAGGGTATTCTAACTGAAGAATGGCTTAAAATTCCATTGGAAACAATTCACAAGTTGTATGAATCAATACCTCGGAGAATTGAGGCTGTAATTGCCACTAAAGGCGGACCTACACCATATTAAATTATATTTTGCTGATTTTTTTAAGGTGTTTCCATTATTTTGTCCAACCCCTGTACTTCTACATACTCACAAAACATTTAGTGACAGGCAGAAAATTGTTAAAATTGCACTTATATTTCTTAACAAATTCCATTTTTTTCAGGTTATTCACATCCTTTTTGTTTGGATAGTTTGTGAATGTAAACATTTTCATAACTGAACGTTATTTTTTTGCACTAAAACACTTTGGAGTTGTCATTCTTCATAGATTATTATGATATTATTTTTGAGTTTGATGCCCTAACTTGCAGTTTGCAAATTCATCCCACGGGCCGGATTGGAACCTTTGGCGGGTCCCCAGGCCACATGTTTGACACCTGTGTGTTAAGTCATATCCACTAGTTTGACCCATATTGTCATATTTGGGATTATGGGGCTTATTGCTTTTTTTACTCATAACTATGATTCTTGGGCGATCACACTTTTAAACTCTAACAGCAGCCATTTTAGTCATTTTGAGATTTTTTTTTTGTTTTATGTTAGCAGAACCAATTGGGTGTTTTAGTCTGCATTTGTATTTATTGATTATTTATTGTTGATTATTTAAATGCATTATTTGTAGCTGCTTTCAATGATCTTGAAGAGGGTTTCTGGGAGGGGAGGGGAGGGGAGGGCAAATGATGCTTGAGTTTGATAGACATATTGTAATGACTGGTAGTACGAGGACTGAACCCAAATGCAAGACCCACAGACGAAAATACAATGCAATGGTGTTTATTCAACACAATCAGAAAATACAGTTCACACAAAAAGGTTATGGAGGAGTCTTCAGTGAAACTGCTTTGAGGATTCGTCACGGAGTCCGAACACGAATGAGAAGGCCCACGGCCCGGGTCGGGAGCACATGAGGGGAACCTGACTAGGGGAAAACAAAGGAGAGTCAGGAGACAGACCAGGTCATACACGGAGAGGCAAGCAGACAGGCAACAGGACATTGGGGAAAAGCAAACTCACGTACCGTTAATCCAGGCAAAAAAGGTCAAACACAGGAGTGGACACTGAGGCAGAAGCACAGACAGGGGTCAGGCAAAAACTCTGGCATCGAGGAAACAATCCGGGTCAAAAACAGACAGGCAGGCAGACAAACAGGATCCGAAGAAATGCTGGTAAGTAGACACACAAGGCGAATACGAACTGTCAAAGGACAGGGGAAAACACAGGGCTTAAATACACAAGAGGGAGGGAAGACAATGAGACACAGGTGGAACAAATCAGGGTGGGGACAGGTAATCAGCAACAGGTGGAACAATCAGGGAAGGGAAGCAAAGACCCCAGACATGACACAAGAGGAGAACTTTACAAAATAAAACAGGAAATGACAGACAAGACAGACAAAACAGGCAGAAGACCGGGGACTGATATGACACATATCACCATTCAATCATTTCAATGGGCTGGTTAAAATGATCAGATGGTGTTTTTTCAGTCCTGTCTGTTCCATAGGTGATGATTTTTTTTTTATTTTTGTGTTCGAGCATTTAATTAATTGGTTGCAATCAGGGTGTGAAGGGGATTTTAAGCAATATGGTAAAAAATAGGACCAATGGCCGTGTTGTTTCCACAGTAACTACGGGGCCTCTGAACATCCAAATGGGTCATATCTGATGGCCATGAAAAGACGACAAACTGCATTTTACACCGATTATTTACATGTATTGATAGGATTAGTGGATCATCAGGTATTAAACATTTTAGATCAGGAGACGGTTTTGGTCGCCAGTATCTGTTTGGGTCTTTATGGATTAAGTAGTTGAAGATGATTTGTGTGATGTTACATTTAAGTTTTAGCTCATTTAAAGCTCTGAAATAATGTATATTCTACAGACAAAATTATTAGGATAACCCTTCTTAAAGATGTTTTATCCACACTCATGAATTGGTGCAAAAATCAAACACAGAACTAGGGATGAGAATCAAGAACTGGTTCTTTTTGAGAACCGAATCCCAGGAGCTTGATTCCTTGGAATCGTTTGCCTGCCTGCTTAACGATTCTGCTTATCGATTCCGCCTTTGTTGCGCATTGTTTTGGTCAGAATGTAGCCAACATGGCGTAGAGGCAGAAACGGTCTAAAAAGACGACACCACGTCCACTGGAACACTGTCAAAGCTTCCATTCAAAAGGGTGGAATCCCTCCAATATGTTCAAACATTTGTCCACAGTATGTGATTCGTTTACAGGAATGTCACATATTTGATATGCTATTTAGCGGCGCTTGTTAATGTAGCGGCAGAGTGAACAGCAGGCCGTCATCCGGGCCCAGTTCCAGTTCTGGTGCGGGCAACAAACGTCGTACCCCCTCAAATACAATTTTCTGAAGGTAGGGGAAAGGAAATGAGGTGCACAACAACGGGAGATGGGCCGAGTCGAACCGGTTCCATGTAATGGAAATGCGGCAATAGAGGAATTAGTAAAGCATCTTTAGTTTCACTTTCACTGCCCCCCCCCCCCCAAACTGGGCCTGGCGTCATCTGGAAAATGCTTCCAGAATAAAAGTAATGAACTTTTACCACATGAGAGTCACTGATAAAGAAAAATCAAGTCAAAAATGCTGGTTGGCTGAACTTTCCAAGATACAGCCTTGGGTCAAAATGTGAAATTCAAGAATTAACGAGAGAATGGGTTTGACTCAAAAGGAATATTTGTCTCAGAGCTACAAGATCTACTTCAAAACACTGTCTGCACATTAGAATACATTCACTTTACTGATTCTATTTAGTGGAAGATTTATAAAACTATTATATAAATGTATATAAACCAATATACAGGGTGGGGAAGCAAAATTTACAATGAACATTTAGTTGTTTTTTCTCAGCAGGCACTACGTCAATTGTTTTGAAACCAAACATATATTGATGTCATAATCATACCTAACACTATTATCCATACCTTTTCACAAACTTTTGCCCATATGAGTAATCAGGAAAGCAAACGTCAAAGAGTGTGTGATTTGCTGAATGCACTCGTCACACCAAAGGAGATTTCAAAAATAGTTGGAGTGTCCATAAAGACTGTTTAGAATGGAAAGAAGAGAATGACTATGAGCAAAACTATTACGAGAAAGTCTAGAAGATACTATGAAAGAAGAATGGGAGAAGTTGTCACCTGAATATTTGAGGAACACTTGCGCAAGTTTCAGGAAGCGTGTGAAGGCAGTTATTGAGAAAGAAGGAGGACACATAGAATAAAAACATTTTCTATTATGTACATTTTCTTGTGGCAAATAAATTCTCATGACTTTCAATAAACTAATTGGTCATACACTGTCTTTCAGTCCCTGCCTCAAAATATTGTAAATTTTGCTTCCCCACCCTGTATGTGTGTAATAACACTTAATCATATACCTTGAAAACCGGCACTTTTGTCATTTATTTTCCAATTAATCTTATTAAAATACGTAACATTTAGCACATTTAATGTCTGAAGCAAATCATTTCTAAAAAATTGTAGATCAGTGTTATTATTTGTGCATACTGCGTATGTTATATTTTCTGCGCAGAGATGGAAATATAAAAGACAGTTAATGCAAACACCTGTTTGTACTCTTTTATTCCTTCACCCAATGAGAATCAACAAGAGAATTGATAAGGAATCGGATCAATAAGCAAAATCGATAATGGAATCAGAATTGGTTAATTCATATCGATTCCCATCCCTACGCAGAGCACAAAATTCACAGACACAACAGTTCTTTTTCCACAGGCTGTTCAAGAGGACATTTTTTTACACTTTTTTTATGCCTTTACAGCGCTTGTATAATATGGAGCGATATAGGTAGTAGCATGTCTGTGAGTCCATTCGTCATTATTTCGTTTGCAGAGAAAAAACTTTTTTCTCCCCAAACCTGCTACCATTCATCAGTTCTGTTCTGTGGTGGTTCCTTTAGCTATTTTGTCTGCCTTGTCATCTGTCTGCGTTGGCCGTAAAGCCATTTGTCATAATTTTGTTGCTGGAGGAGAGCAAGAAAACTGTTTTTTTTTTTTGTTTGTTTTTCAGAAATTACTTGAGAAACTATTCGACTGCTCTGCTGTCAAATGGCAAACTCAATGAATCTATGCTAACATCACTATCAAATAACACATTTCCATTTTGTGGGACCTGGGGGGAAATGCTGTGTTCTTCTGGCTCTTGTTTCTGCCTCCCTGGGGCTTTACTGGACTGTGTTTTAGCTGGCAGACATGTAAAAGGGAAAGGTTGGCCCTGTGCAAGAAGGATGGGATGTTTTAACCCTTTAACCCCTGATGCGTCTGTGGTGAACTTTGTAAATATATGAGTTATTATAAATATTCAGCGGCTTTTATGACACAGAAACACACAACAATTCACAGCAGCATGTTTACCTGGAATAATGTCTCAGGGGTTAAAGGGGTCATATATAGCTAAATCCACTTTTATTAGTCTTTGTTTCATTTATTTGTGTAGTTGGACCCTAATGGTTCATAAAGTTTGAATTTGAACCCCCCAGGTGCTGCAAAGCTATCTTTATATTCATACATGCATAATTCTATTTAAAAAAAAAAAAAAAAAGCAAAATATCACTCCTTTAAGGGGTTTATGACGTGTAACATGTGTGACCCACCACCAAGGAAAGTAATAAACCCCCTTTGAGCCCCGAATTACTCACTGTTATGGTTCATGTTTGTATACTCGCATTTCCAACATTTATGCCAAACTATATGCACTATTGCACAGGTGTCAAACATGCGGCCTGGGGGCCAAATCTGGCCCGCCAAAGGTTCCATTCTGGCCCACAGGATGAAAGCGCAAAACTTAACCTGAACAGTCCAGGTTGTCAAAATCATTTTGGTTCCGGTTCCACATACAGACCAATGTGATCTCCAGTAAAAATAACAACACAATAACCCATAAATAATGACAACTACAAATTTTCTTTGTGAAAAATTATGTGGAAAAAATAACATTACACTGTGAAAATATTTACATTTACAAAACTATTCTTTCGCAATAAAATGCAAATAAATACATAAATAAAAACAAAGATAAACAACCCAAAATGTGCGATTTTAACAATATTCTGCCTGTTACCAAATGTTTTGTGCATTTATGGATCCACTGTGATCTGTAGTTGTGTTAATAATAAGAGATGGAATATTGTAGAAACTGTTCAAATTTTAGTTCCAAACTCCAAAATTTTAACAATATTCTGCCTGTTACGAAATGTTTATGTAAAATTGTGTGTAATGTACATGTATAAATAATAAGTCGAGACATAATATTGTTAAAATTGCACTAATTTTTCTTATGAAATTTCTGTTTTTTTCAAGTTATTCACATCTTTTTTGTAAAATGTAAATATTTTCATAATTTAATTGGGGGGGGTTTTGTACTAAAACAAAAAGAAAAACTTGGATTTGTCATTATTTACAGGTTATTAAGTCATTATTTTACTGGTCTGGCCCACTTGAGATCAAATTGAGCTAAATGTGGCCCCTGAACCAAAATGAGTTTGACAGCCCTGCACTATTGTAATGCTGTCGCTCCAACGTGTTGTGGATTCACACACTGAAGCATTATTATGTGGCTTTGTTTGGCTCAATGCAAACAGACTAAACTGGCTGACTTACAGCAATATGGACAGATCTCTAAGAAGAGCTACTGTGTCTTCTGAGAAGAGTCAGAGCTGCCCAGAGCAACAAATGAGTGCGTAATATATTTTCTCAAGTTAAAAATTGGTCACTAAGCACATTATTTTTAGCTTCAGTGTTAAAGGTTGGGTGCGTGACACTTAGTGACATCTTGCGGTTAAGTACATGTCCTTCCCTGCAGTCAGTGTTGGTTTTGTCCCTTCTGGGCTTGGGAGGTTAAACGATAATGAGTCTAATCCATGCTCAAATATAGTCGGTGATAGTAATGCTGGATGTCCCCTGTTATAAAGGGGAAAAAAAGAAGACAAGGGTGTTGTTCACAGCCATAGAAATGTTGCAACAGAACCTCAAGCTATTCCTTCAATAGATATTAACAACTCTGCAGTTCTCATATTTATGTGATTAACATACATAATTATATATACAATTTTCATGATTAGATCCCAAAAATTCCCCTAAATCTTACACATTGGCCTTTGAGTTTTGTAATTTGTTTTCTCTTTAATTTTTTTTTTTTTTTTTTTTTTTTTTTTTATTATTATACATTTACATAAACATACACTTAGACATATGGAACCACACAGACACAATCCAAACACACAAAAAAATTATACAACAAATCCTCAGACCTATTAAACACAAAAAAGAAAAAAATATTAATAATTTATTATTTTTTTCTTCAGTATTTCAGTAATTTCAGTTTTCTGTATGTAATGCACATATGGCAAAACTGAAAATAAAGCTGACTTTGACGTTGAATTGACATTTTAAGTTTGGTTGAGACGCGGCATTATTGTTGGCATCCTTTGCTTTTATTATTATTCTGCCTTCATTGTTTCCCCAAATTCACCTAGCTACATCTTCCATTGATGACACACTAGAGTGGTTCTCCACCATGAACTTTTTCCACAGACCAGTCAATGAAGTGAAAACTGAAATTAACCCTGTAATGCCAAATGTATCATATTCAATACATGAGTTTTGAAGCCCTCTACATGATCAGTGTGATATTTTTTTTCTTGAAAAACCTGATGTATACAATTAGATACATGCAATACACGCATAATCCACCAGGGGGGAGGAATTCGTTCACCAGAGGCCTTCCCAGTGACACTACAAGACTGTCATTAATGAGGAAGGAGGAAGAACCTTACTAATTCTGAAAAGGAATTACCAATTTGTTAGACATGTTTGTGTTATATTATGTTTTTGTTTGTTCAAAAATAATATTTGAGCATTGAGACCTGATGTATCAAATATGATACAAAACTTGATACTCATACATGGAAATTGATATTTGGAAAAAAAAAAACATTTTTGGTTGTTCAGAAGGCCCAATAAAGGCTTCAGTTTCAAAGAACTGGAATTTTCTGTCAGTGATTTAATGGTTCAGGCTTTACAGGGTTAAGACATAAAATAGTATCAGACATGCACAATATTATATCCATGAAATGTTAATAGAATGAGCCCTTTACTTAAACTGCACAACCTCATTTGTTACATAAGTGAACAGAGAAATGACAATATCCTGCGCTAATATGCTAATGCTAACAGATTGAGCTAGCAGTTAGCACACTAACATTAGTGTATTTATGCTAATGCAAAAATTAAAGGCGTTCCTGATATTTTACACTGTTGAAACTAAAAACACATCATGACTCATAACACACATGTATTAGAATTTACAGAGAAACAAGTCTCTGTTAAACCTAAACAGGAAGATTGTTGCCTCCATAAAAGCACTTCCTGTTTTCATTTTGACAAAGCAGCATTCACTTTAATACATACAACCATTTTAAAATAATATATCAATGATTAACTTAACCCATAAAGACCCAAACAGCCACCGACCAAAAGCATCTACTGCTTTAAATTGTTTAATAACTTCTGAACCACTAATCCTATCAATACATTGGTGTAAAATACAGTTTGTCATCTTTTCATGGTCATTATGACCCATTTGGATGCTCAGAGGCTTCATTGTTACCATGGAAACACTGTCATCTTCTACAACATTGATTCACCAGTAAAACCAATAGATTTGGATCAATGACAGCAGAGGGAAACACTGGGTTTATGTTCAGTGAATGATATAATTTGCTGAAAAAGTCACTTTTTCTTCAGTTTTCTCTGTTTTTGATATAATAATCCTCAAATTTAATCTGATCTTTTCTGAACATCTGCATGAGCAGTAAATTAAATATAGGAAAATACCTGATATTTAACGAGAAAACACAAAATACAGAGGATTATGTCATAATAAATTGTGATAAATCCCTTAAGAAAAGTTAAATATTGAAAACAAAATATTTTGGAACTGACACAAAAGTAGCACTAGGACTTTATGGGTTAAAGAAACATCAACATGCTGAAACTTAGTGTTTAAATCAATTATGACAATAAAATGCCACTAAAAACTGAAAAAATACTTTAAGATTGAGAGGCTGGTAATCTATTGTCAAACAAGATGACGCTAGACTTTAACAGCTGACAAATGATGAATTAACTGTTGTCACTTTAATCTCATCACATCTTTTAGTGCTTTTCTCTTTAAAACATTACTCTAGAGCAGGGCTGTCAAATTCATTTTGGTTCAGGGGCCATTTTTAGTCCAATTTGATCTCAAGCAGGCCAGACTAGTAAAATAATGACTTAATAACCTATAAATAATGACAAATCCAAGTTTTTCTTTTTGTTTTAGTACAAAAACCCCCCAATTAAATTAGGAAAATATTTACATTTTACAAAAAAGATGTGAATAACTTGAAAAAACAGAAATTTAATTTGAAAAGTTTGTGCAATTTTAACAATATTATGCCTGGACTTATTATTTATACATGTGTATTACACATAATGTTCCATAAACATTTCGTAACAGGCAGAATATTGTTAAAATTTTGGAGTTTGGAACTAAAATTTGAACAATTTCTACAATATTCCGTCTCTTATTATTACCACAACTACAGATCACAGTGGATCCATAAATGCACAAAACATTTAATAACAGGCAGAATATTGTTCAAATTGTACATTTCGGTTTGTTCATCTTTGTTTTTATTTATGTATTTATTTACATTTTATTGTGAAAGAATAGTTTTGTAAATGTAAATATTTTCGCAGTGTAATGTTTATTTTTTCTCTTAAATTTTTCCACACAATTTTTCACAAAGAAAATGTGTAGTTGTCATTATTTATGGGTTATTGTGTTGTTATTTTTACTGTAGATCACATTGGTCTGTATGTGGAACCTGAACCAAAATGATTTGGACAACCTGGACTGTTCAGGTTAAGTTTTGCACTTTCATCCTGCGGGCCCAGAATGGAACCTTTGCCGGGACAGATTTGGCCCCCGGACCGCATGTTTGACACCTGTGAATTAGATAGTTACTATGTGTAATATACATCAGTTTTCCTACTCTGTTTCCTATCAGTTATTTACATTATTAAGACTGTAAACAAATGTTATATCATTAAAGAAGCACATGTGGCCAAACATGGGGCACGGGGGCCAAATCCGGCCCGCCATAGGGTCCAGTCTGGCCCTTGGGATGAATTTGTGAAATGCGAAAATTACACTAAAATATTAACAATCGTCAGGTTCCACATTCAGACCAATTCAATCTCAAGTGGGCAGAACCAGTAACACACGATCATAATAATATATAAATAATGACAACTCCAAATTTTTCTCTATGTAAGTGTAAATATTTTCATGTATTTACACTGAAACAAAGTATAATTTTGCAAAAAATGTGAATAACCTGAACAAATATGAACAACCTGAAACTTCTTAAGAGAAATAAGTACAATTTTAACAAGATTCTGCCTGTCACTAAATGTTTTGTGTATGTCTAAGTTATAAAGTACATGTGTAAATGATAAACTGAGGCAGAATATTGTTAAACTTACACTTATTTTTCAGTTTGTTCATGTTATTCACATCTTTTGAAAGGATAGTTTGTAGATATAAACCTTTTCATAATGTAAATTTACTTCTTTCGCTCTAAAACGTAGAGAAAAGTTTGGAGTTGACATTATTTATATATTATTATGTTATTATTTTACTGGTTCGGCTCACTTCAGATCAAATTAAGCTGAATGTGGAACTGAACTAAAATGAGTTTGACACCCCTCTTCTACAGAGACGAAAGGCTCTTTTTAATTAATGTCCCAAAATGAACTCCTGCTGCTCAAAGAATGATGACAACCTGGAGAGGAGACTGTACTAGTTAAACAAGAGGCGGACTTGTCAAAGAATAATCAGGGGGAATTTTGCACAGACAAATGTTTTCCACATCCACGACTGTGAAAATGCAATTTGTAACATCAAAAGCCTTTGTCCTTGTACCGTGTGCATTTCCATTCATCACTGTCCCACTGTTGTTTAAATTAACGCATCTGTGTGGATCTGAAGAGAGAAGCCACACGCTCTGATCAAAGCTGGATTCACACACTTTGATGAAGTCAAAGCCAAACAATGAAACAGACCTGCAGCACTTTTATCACCAGGTTACTGACAGCTTTTTTAAAGACAGTCGCTCTGTTGGGCACTTTGTCCTCAATTTCTAAAGAGCTGCAGTTTACAGGATGAATATTTAAAAAAAAGTAGGGCAAAGGACCTGAGTACATCTGTTTTTAAAGTGCCGACATGAACACACATTAAAAAGATTCCTCAAGGGACATTTACTTCCAATGCTGCGGTGAACGGATCCATTTTATATGAAGATGAAGATAGCGTAACTACATAAGTGTGTGCGATCTGTTAAAAAAACCCACATGTCTGTGTGTCTGCTTAGCGAAGCTGTGCGTTAAACTCTGTAAACACTTGGCAGCTCTCAGGCAGATTCTGAATGTGTTTTGGAAGTGACGACTAACAGGTTCAAAAAAATTTTGAATTAAGCAAAACAAGAAAAATCTTGAATTAAGTAAAAAGAAAATCTTGAATTAAGAGAAAAAAAATCTTAGATTACACACAAAAAACTTGTATTTAGAAAAAAAAATTTTGAGTTAAGCAAAAAATCTTGAATTAAGCAAAAAAAAAAAAAAAAAAAAAATCTTCAATTAAGCAAAAACAAAAACTTGAATTACTTAAAAAAAAAAAATCTTGATTTAAGCAAAATATCTTGAATTAAGCAAAAAAAAAAAAAAAAAAAAAAAATCTTCAATTAAGCAAAAACAAAAACTTGAATTACTTAAAAAAAATCTTGAGTTAAGCAAAAAATCTTGAATTAAGCAAAAAAAAAAAAAAAAATCTTGAATAAACCAAAAACAAAAAAAAAAAATCTTGAATTAAGCAAAAATAAAATCTTGAATTACTTTTTTTAAAAAAATCTTGAATTAAGCAAAAAAAAAAAAAAAAAAAAAAAAATCTTGAATTCAGCAAAAACAAAAACTTGAATTAGGAAAAAGAAATCTTGAATTAAGCAAAAAAAAAATCTTGAATTAAGAAAAAAATCTTGAATTAAGAAAAAAAATCTTGAATTAAGCAAAAAAAAAAATCTTGAATTAAGCAAAAACAAAAACTTGAATTAGGAAAAAAAAAAACTTTGAATTAAGCAAAAAAAAAAAAAAAAATCTTGAATCAAGCAAAACCAAAAACTTGAATTAGGAAAAAGAAATCTTGAATTAAGCAAAAAAAAAAAAAAAAAAAATCTTGAATTAAGCAAAAAAAAAAATCTTGAATTAAGGAAAAAAACTCTTGAAGTAAGAAAAAAATCTTGAATTAAGCATAAAAAATCTTGAATTAAGTTAAAAAATAATAACAATAATCTTGAATTAAGCCAAAATATATTTTGCCAATGGAGCAAGTGAAAATTATCTTGGTAAGATTTCTTGAAATAACATTTTCCAGATCTATTGTCTAAAAATAAGTTTTTTTTTGCTTAATTCAAGATTTTTTTCCTCACTGAAAAGTTACTCTTCAGGTGATGAAAGTGCCGACATGAACACACATTAAAAAGACTCCTCTAAGGACATTTACTTCCAATGCTGCGGTGAACGGATCCATTTTATATGAAGATGAAGATAGTGTAACTACATAAGTGCGTGTGATCTGTTGAAAAACCCACATGTCTGTGTGTCTGCTTAGCGAAGCTGTGCGTTAAACTCTGTAAACACTTGGCAGCTCTCAGGCAGATTCTGAACGTGTTTTGGAAGTGACGACTAACAGGTTCAAAAAAATTTTGAATTAAGCAAAAAAAGAAAAATCTTGAATTAAGTAAAAAGAAAATCTTGAATTAAGAGAAGAAAATCTTGAATTAAGAGAAAAAAAAATCTTAGATTACACACAAAAATACTTGTATTTAGAAAAAAAAAAATCTTGAGTTAAGCAAAAAATCTTGAATTAAGCAAAAAAAAAAAAAAAAAAAAAATCTTCAATTAAGCAAAAACAAAAACTTGAATTACTTAAAAAAAAAAATCTTGATTTAAGCAAAATATCTTGAATTAAGCAAAAAAAAAAAAAAAATCTTGAATAAACCAAAAACAAACCAAAAAAAAATCTTGAATTAAGCAAAAACAAAAACTTGAATTACTTTTTTTTTTTTTTAATCTTGAATTAAGCAAAAAAAAAAGAAAAAATCTTGAATTGAGCAAAAACAAAAACTTGAATTAGGAAAAAGAAATATTGAATTAAGCAAAAAAAAAAAAAAATCTTGAATTAAGGAAAAAAATCTTGAATTAAGAAAAGAAATCTTGAATTAAGCAAAAAAAATCTTCAATTAAGCAAAAAATCTTGAATTAAGAAAAAAAAAAAATCTTGAATTAAGCAAAAAAAAAAAAACTTGAATTAGGAAAAAAAAAACTTTGAATTAAGCAAAAAAAAAAAAAAAAATCTTGAATCAAGCAAAACCAAAAACTTGAATTAGGAAAAAGAAATCTTGAATTAAGCAAACAAAAAATAAATCTTGAATTAAGCAAAAAAAAATCTTGAATTAAGGAAAAAACTCTTGAAGTAAGAAAAAAAATCTTGAATTAAGCATAAAAAATCTTGAATTAAGTTAAAAAAAAATAATAATCTTGAATTAAGCCAAAATATATTTTGCCAATGGAGCAAGTGAAAATTATCTTGGTAAGATTTCTTGAAATAACATTTTCCAGATCTATTGTCTAAAAATAAGGTTTTTTTTGCTTAATTCAAGATTTTTTTCCTCACTGAAAAGTTACTCTTCAGGTGATGAAAGTGCCGACATGAACACACATTAAAAAGACTCCTCTAAGGACATTTACTTCCAATGCTGCGGTGAACGGATCCATTTTATATGAAGATGAAGATAGTGTAACTACATAAGTGCGTGCGATCTGTTAAAAAACCCACATGTCTGTGTGTCTGCTTAGCGAAGCTGTGCGTTAAACTCTGTAAACACTTGGCAGCTCTCAGGCAGATTCTGAACGTGTTTTGGAAGTGACGACTAACAGGTTCAAAAAAATTTTGAATTAAGCAAAAAAAGAAAAATCTTGAATTAAGTAAAAAGAAAATCTTGAATTAAGAGAAGAAAATCTTGAATTAAGAGAAAAAAAATCTTAGATTACACACAAAAAAACTTGTATTTAGAAAAAAAAATTTTGAGTTAAGCAAAAAATCTTGAATTAAGCAAAAAAAAAAAAAAAAAAAAAATCTTCAATTAAGCAAAAACAAAAACTTGAATTACTTAAAAAAAAAAAATCTTGATTTAAGCAAAATATCTTGAATTAAGCAAAAAAAAAAAAAAAAAAAAAAAAAAATCTTCAATTAAGCAAAAACAAAAACTTGAATTACTTAAAAAAAAATCTTGAGTTAAGCAAAAAATCTTGAATTAAGCAAAAAAAAAAAAAAATCTTGAATAAACCAAAAACAAAAAAAAAAAAATCTTGAATTAAGCAAAAACAAAAACTTGAATTACTTTTTTAAAAAAAATCTTGAATTAAGCAAAAAAAAAAAAAAAAAAAAAAAAAAAAAATCTTGAATTTAGCAAAAACAAAAACTTGAATTAGGAAAAAGAAATCTTGAATTAAGCAAAAAAAAATCTTGAATTAAGAAAAAAATCTTGAATTAAGAAAAAAATCTTGAATTAAGAAAAAAATCTTGAATTAAGCAAAAAAAAAAATCTTGAATTAGGAAAAAAAAAAAACTTTGAATTAAGCAAAAAAAAAAAAAAAAAATCTTGAATCAAGCAAAACCAAAAACTTGAATTAGGAAAAAGAAATCTTGAATTAAGCAAAAAAAAAAAAAAAAAATCTTGAATTAAGCAAAAAAAAAATCTTGAATTAAGGAAAAAAACTCTTGAAGTAAGAAAAAAATCTTGAATTAAGCATAAAAAATCTTGAATTAAGTTAAAAAATAATAACAATAATCTTGAATTAAGCCAAAATATATTTTGCCAATGGAGCAAGTGAAAATTATCTTGGTAAGATTTCTTGAAATAACATTTTCCAGATCTATTGTCTAAAAATAAGTTTTTTTTTGCTTAATTCAAGATTTTTTTCCTCACTGAAAAGTTACTCTTCAGGTGATGAAAGTGCCGACATGAACACACATTAAAAAGACTCCTCTAAGGACATTTACTTCCAATGCTGCAGTGAACGGATCCATTTTATATGAAGATGAAGATAGTGTAACTACATAAGTGCGTGTGATCTGTTGAAAAACCCACATGTCTGTGTGTCTGCTTAGCGAAGCTGTGCGTTAAACTCTGTAAACACTTGGCAGCTCTCAGGCAGATTCTGAACGTGTTTTGGAAGTGACGACTAACAGGTTCAAAAAAAATTTTGAATTAAGCAAAAAAAGAAAAATCTTGAATTAAGTAAAAAGAAAATCTTGAATTAAGAGAAAAAAAAATCTTAGATTACACACAAAAATACTTGTATTTAGAAAAAAAAAATCTCGAGTTAAGCAAAAAATCTTGAATTAAGCAAAAAAAAAAAAAAAAAAAAATCTTCAATTAAGCAAAAACAAAAACTTGAATTACTTAAAAAAAAAAATCTTGATTTAAGCAAAATATCTTGAATTAAGCAAAAAAAAAAAAAAAAATCTTGAATAAACCAAAAACAAACCAAAAAAAAATCTTGAATTAAGCAAAAACAAAAACTTGAATTACTTTTTTTTTTTTTTAATCTTGAATTAAGCAAAAAAAAAAGAAAAAATCTTGAATTCAGCAAAAACAAAAACTTGAATTAGGAAAAAGAAATATTGAATTAAGCAAAAAAAAAAAAAAAAATCTTGAATTAAGGAAAAAAATCTTGAATTAAGAAAAGAAATCTTGAATTAAGCAAAAAAAATCTTCAATTAAGCAAAAAATCTTGAATTAAGAAAAAAAAAAAAAATCTTGAATTAAGAAAAAAAAAAAAAAAAACTTGAATTAGGAAAAAAAAAACTTTGAATTAAGCAAAAAAAAAAAAAAAATCTTGAATCAAGCAAAACCAAAAACTTGAATTAGGAAAAAGAAATCTTGAATTAAGCAAACAAAAAATAAATCTTGAATTAAGCAAAAAAAAAAATCTTGAATTAAGGAAAAAACTCTTGAAGTAAGAAAAAAAAATCTTGAATTAAGCATAAAAAATCTTGAATTAAGTTAAAAAATAACAATAATAATCTTGAATTAAGCCAAAATATATTTTGCCAATGGAGCAAGTGAAAATTATCTTGGTAAGATTTCTTGAAATAACATTTTCCAGATCTATTGTCTAAAAATAAGGTTTTTTTTGCTTAATTCAAGATTTTTTTCCTCACTGAAAAGTTACTCTTCAGGTGATGAAAGTGCCGACATGAACACACATTAAAAAGACTCCTCTAAGGACATTTACTTCCAATGCTGCAGTGAACGGATCCATTTTATATGAAGATGAAGATAGTGTAACTACATAAGTGCGTGCGATCTGTTAAAAAACCCACATGTCTGTGTGTCTGCTTAGCGAAGCTGTGCGTTAAACTCTGTAAACACTTGGCAGCTCTCAGGCAGATTCTGAACGTGTTTTGGAAGTGACGACTAACAGGTTCAAAAAAATTTTGAATTAAGCAAAAAAAGAAAAATCTTGAATTAAGTAAAAAGAAAATCTTGAATTAAGAGAAGAAAATCTTGAATTAAGAGAAAAAAAATCTTAGATTACACACAAAAAAACTTGTATTTAGAAAAAAAAAATCTCGAGTTAAGCAAAAAATCTTGAATTAAGCAAAAAAAAAAAAAAAAAAATCTTCAATTAAGCAAAAACAAAAACTTGAATTACTTAAAAAAAAAAATCTTGATTTAAGCAAAATATCTTGAATTAAGCAAAAAAAAAAAAAAAAAAAAAAAAAAATCTTCAATTAAGCAAAAACAAAAACTTGAATTACTTAAAAAAAAATCTTGAGTTAAGCAAAAAATCTTGAATTAAGCAAAAAAAAAAAAAAATCTTGAATAAACCAAAAACAAAAAAAAAAAATCTTGAATTAAGTAAAAACAAAAACTTGAATTACTTTTTTAAAAAAAATCTTGAATTAAGCAAAAAAAAAAAAAAAAAAAAAAAAA